>NW_015388822.1:32504-55053 GCF_001527695.2 Protobothrops mucrosquamatus
GTCAGATTCTTCCTGCAAAAATTAGCTTCTCATTGTATTACACTTTTGTAATTATTTTTGGTTTCTGGACATTGATTTTATATCCAGAGAAATCTCCAAAACTATTAACTGTTTTGGGCAACTGTCTTGTGGCCTTTTGTGGTTCTGTGATGATTAATAGGACATCATTGCATAACATTTGAACTTATATTCCTCTCCAGGGATTTGGAGACCTGCATTTGTTTATCACTCCAACCTTTCCTGTCTGTATTTCTAGATCAATCATGAATAATAATTAAAGAGAGAATGGACAATCTTGCCTTTTAGTCTTACTGATTTAAAGATCTGCAGGGTGAGCTCCATTTGCTTTCTTACCATTGATATATGTTTCTGACCCAAGCTTGGAACTCTTCTCTGGGATTTATTTTATTCAGTATAGTCAATAAGAACTGACACTGCAAACTGTTGAAAGTGTATTTTCAGAAAGATTAGTGGAGCTTTCTTCCTCTTTTTGTTTATAGGTTCTATCATATTGATTATGAACCTAACAGTTATTCTTGATATTTCTCTTTGGAATATAGCCTGTTTGATCAATACAAATTATATCTGAAACCCATTTCTTGAATCAATCAGCTAGCATTCTTGTAAAAATTTTGTAATCTACATTCAGCAGGGAAATTTATCTATATGATTGATTACTCCGGATCATTTCTTTCTTTGTCAATCAGAATTATGTATGCATCCTCCCATGCTGCCATTGTTTTCTTTAGTTTCATTCATCTTATTCATCAATGGTTCTAGCAGTTCCTCTTCAAGTTCTTTGCAATATATAATCTATCAACCTATCTGGACCTCGTGCTTTTCCTAGTTTGATTTGATCCTCGTGCTTTTATTTGTTTCTTAGACAATTATTAGTGTATTTAATATTTGCCTCACTGTATTTCATACCAAACTTCAATATATTGCTTCATAGCACCTTCAATGTTAATCTTAGAATATAATCATTTTAAAAAAAACCTGTCAGTTCATCTATTATTATTTATGCTGTTTCTGGAATGTAACAATTTGGATCCTTTCTTCACCGCTGATATTGTCTGTTTCTTTGTTGTTGTTTTTTAAGGTGATAAGCAACCCATTTCTTTTTTGTTGAATGAGTAGTGGAATCATTTACACAAAACAGGAAGCCATAATGTGTGGTTTATAAACCACAATATATGTTGGCCAAAAATCAAACAAACTACATTAGAATTCAAATATCTGTGAGAATATAACTTTCAGAATACATTTACAAACCATTTTTCAATATAAACTAAGCTATGTTGCAGTAGCACATGACTTTTATGTAAAAAATGCATGTAAATGTTTGTAATTGTTCTGTGGGCATATACTGTACAAGCAAATGTTTCTATGCTAACTTTAGATATAAATTATCTGATCCAATATAGTTATAAATACAACGATCTGTATTTTGTTCTGTTTTTCTATAAGTCCCTAACTAAATGTGGTTTAATTTACATTTTTAAAAATTATCTCAAAATGGGACAGTTAGAATAAATAATAAGCAGGAACACATTTCCTTAATATGTTATGTACGCACCTAAGATTTATTTCTTGCTTTCATTCTGGAAAAAAGAGAGATTCAGCACTTAGCTGATTTTGAGAACAAGGGATGTTATAAAAATGCTTAATGGATACAATTATTATTATTATTATTATTATTATTATTATTATTATTATTATTATTATTATTATTATTATTTATTGAATTTATATACCGCCCTATCTCCCTTACGGGACTCAGGGCGGTGAACAGGCGATAATAAAAATCACGATAAATATACACAAGTTTCTGTTCTAAAATCAAATTAAATAACAGGCCTGCTCTAAAAGTACCCCATACAAAACCCCCACTAAAACATAATCAAACTACGCCACTGTCAATACAGTGACTTGCCTCCAAGAATTTAAAATAACTCCATATCATCTTTGAAAACAGTGACTCTGCAGTCAACTCTCTTCATACTGTATTGTATTACATTCTTGACTTTATTTACCTTGACATTTCATATTAAAACCACATGGTGTTTATTCCAGAAGAGTACTCATGTTAGTCTTTGCAATAAAAGCAAATCCAATATAGAGAAAGCAAGCTGTGATTTTGTAAACATTATGGGTGCTACTTCATATCATATGTGACTCTGATCTGAGGTTGCAAGGATCGTTGTAACTTGGAGTGAGATATAGGATCACTCGCACCATATTGTGACAAATTGCACTCAAGGCAAATGAAGAGATAGAGGAAGGAGAGGGAAATCCCAATAATGACATTTCATAGAAAGCAAACAAAAGTCCCACCCCTTTATCTATAACAGGCAAAGTCCCACCCCATTGTCCCACCCAAAGTCCCACCCCATTGTCTATAACAGAAAAATACTGAGATGGCAAGAGAAATATCAAAACTTGTTTGCCAAATTCAAAGTAAGAGTCTTGGGGCTGCCATCTAATCTTTTGCAGTTGTATCTATAAAATATGCCAAGTCATTAAAATTTGCATGAAAGGATGAATACGGAGTCCCTCCCCCACTGGAAGGGCAGTAGAATTTCTGGAGTAATGCAACATTATGAAACCAGAAGAATATAAATTTTCTACAATCTCCCTCATCCCACCCCCCAAAAAATGTGAAGCAAAAGCAAGTTCACACAGGATTTAAGATATTTTATTCTCAATTTTTTTAATGCTTTTACTACCAACCGTACCTATACAATTTATTAAGCATTTCTATGTATTCTTATGAAAAAGTAAGTTTTAGTGAAGCTTATTCGTCAAATCACAGCTTCAGAAGACAAATAATTTCAGTGCAATTGTATACATGCTTATTCAGAAGAAAGTCCCATTGAGCTACAAGAGAACTGAATCCCAAGTAAGTATATAAACAATTGCAGCCCTAGTTTCCTTAGTTCCCAAGCAATTGGAAAGAAACAGAACAAAATGTTCATTCACTGCTAATATCAGTATCATAATTTTTGCCAGGAAAAATATTGAAAATCAAAATTGTAAATATTTGTGATAAGCAAATGGAATTGTATGAACTGAAGAAAAAAACAATATCATTCAGTCACTATATTAAGAAGTAGCTGCATTTTTGGATCTTTTACTTAAAAATTAAGTAAAACTTTACCTTATTAAGCATATTATCACTCCCTAAAGTTTAATTTTTTAATTGGTAACCTAAACTTCCCAATCTATTTTTTCCCCAATCTATCATATACCTTAGCTCAGTGATGGCAAACCTTTTAGAGACATAGTGCCCCTAAACAGCCTCGCTCCTGCCCTGCCCCCGCCTCTCCTGCCCCCAGGGCCACCCACCACCTCCACGGCCTGCCACAGCAGATTGTCCAGGCAGCCCAGCAGCATCATGGTGGCCACACCCTCTGTCCGCACCTTGCAGCAGCATCTGTATGCGATGGGGCATGAGGGCGGGGTCTTGTCCCCGCTGCCCAGCTGCCATGTCCTTGGCTACGCTGCTCTGCGCAGGCTGCGCCCGGGGCAACTCTCCTCTGGAGGGGATACTGGTGAGGAGGGGGCCACGGGGAGTGGTGGGGCTGGGGCGACGGCGTGTGTGCCCACAGAGAGGGCTCTGAGTGCCGCCTTTGGCACCCATGCAATAGGTTCGCCACCACTGCCTTAGCTCAATTGATTTTACAATTTTACAGAACCACTTTGCTTTTTCTTTGCTGGTCCTTTGCTGGCAGATAAACCATTTTATTACAGAATTTTAACTGGTAATTTTTTATTGCATTTACATAACTTTAGGCTACATTGTTTTAATTTTTTTTATAGGTTACGTCATAAGTGCACATTTCTGCATGACAGAGAAATGAAATATATTGAGTCCCATAAATAACTCATTCTGCTCCCCTCTAATTTCAGAAGGAATTAGGACAGGAAATATATGAGGATACAAGTTTGCTACTATTACAGTTGATTTAGAGACCAGTATTTTTCAAACTTAAGTAACTTTAAGATGTGTAAACATTAACTCCCAGAATTTCCTAGCCAGCCAGAATTCTGGTAGATCCACACATCTTAAAGTTGCCAAGTTTAAAAAACACTGATTTAGACCTTGAAGGTCACTCAGAAAGGGAGTGCAATGATGACTTAATAACAAAGCTTAAGTTTACAATCCTATATTCACTTATTTGGGAATGTCTCCTTTTATATCACATTATGCTTTAGTCACTAGATGGCACTGGACTTGACTGAACGGGGTAAGAACGTTCCCCGTGCTCTGCTGTCCCTGCTTAAGAATTGTTTCCTAATTTCTGATTTGTGTAACCTCCAATAGCAACATTGAAATATGTAACATCTGAATAACACTGAAATGAATAAAGCCTTAAAAATGGAAGTATTTTCAGTTAAGGGAATAAGACTGACATTCTCCATGCCAAAAAACATTTTGTTTACTTAGCCCCTATTATGAAAAGTTTAGGAATGGCTGATCCTAATCAATTTCTGAATCCACAACAATATTCCATCCCAAGGGGGGGAGGAAATATTAAATTCTGAGCAATCAAAGGTAGAATTAGGAAAACTTTCTAATAACTTCAATAGCTGACTAGTAACTCATTCAGAAGAATGAAAGTGTGTCTCCATGCTGTAGCAATGGGCTAAAAAACAGTCTTGTATCTTTTTCAATAAATTAGTTTGTGGAAAGCAGTAATCTCTTTCCAAATTTAAACCAGGCTACTCACTGTTTATATTGCAAAATTCTAGTTTAGATGGAGAGTAAGAGTTTTTGTTATGATTAGCAAGTACAGAATTTAGTATCACTCTGTCACACACACATATATATACACTCTGGCCACACCTTTTGATTTATAGGACTAGAAAAAAACCCTATGCATTTTTCCATGACAAATAAAAATTCATTTCTTTAAAAAAAAAAATCCTCCCCCCCCCCAAAGGAATGACTATGTTTCTCACATAAACAGCCTAAAACAGGATTATTAGTTCCAAAGGAAGAAGATATATCAGAGTACTCAAAAAACAACAACAACTTGTAAGCACCAACTGGAATTATTTCTGAGCAGTAAATCCAGATAATGTTGTTCTTCCTATTCCTTTCACACATTCAACTGCCTCCCTTCCTTCTCCCAAAATAATTGCCTTCCAGTGAAGGTACAAAGCAAAGTAGTGGAATATACTGTAGTTGTGTCATTTCACTTAGAATTTAGCACTTCCAAATATAATTGCTCTTTTGGATTTATTTATTTATTTTCATTTAAGAAATGTTTATAACGTATATGCTAGTTAGAGAGGCAAAAGCTTCAAGGTCTTAAAACAAGCAGTTTCTGTAGTAAATCCCTACACGGTGAAATATGCTAAATATACTTAACTATACACTGCTTGGAATAACAGAGATACAAGTCTATCACTATTATTGGAAGCCTTAGCTGTGATTACCTACTTGTCATAGCAGACCAACTTCAAAATTCATTCAAAAATGTTCCAAACAATGTGCTCGTACAAATAGAGCCACTTCTGTGATTTTATTTACAATAAAATAATACTATGCAATTGGGATAATAGTTGGGTGGTGCCACACTATATTAAGAAACTTGTTTAACAGCTGATGGTCTACAAAGAGTCCTAAAATACAGACCTCTTAAGCATACCCATTTGCTGATTGGCTATGTTGTCTCAGTCCTCTGCTTGCAAATTAGAAATATAATGGAGGCAATGGTGACCTAACTAGCTTCTGGACAAAAAGAGAAACTGTCCATGTATCAAAACTCAGATTCTATAGAGCAGGTCTATAACAAAGGCAATATGAATAGCAATCAAAATAGTGTGCCTCTAAAATATTCCTTATTAGTATGGTACTAGTTCCAATCCTGTTCAGCCTGTTTCCTTGTGGCACTTAAGTATGCACAAGATTATGACAAAACGTAGCATGCAGTACTGGATGCCCAGCTATAATTAAAATTTTGGAGAAGACAGCAAAATGTGACAAAGAAAAAGAGCACAGAGTGTTCTAATGTAGCCTCCAAGCCTTTAATCTGTGAAGCAGACTATCTTAAGGACCATTTAGAATGAGAATAAAGTTGTTGCTCTTCCCAACTCTCAATCAATGCTCCTTCAGGCTTATTTCAAGGAGCTAGAGTCAAGTCAAAGCACCAGAGGACAGGACAAGAAACAATGGTTGGAAACTAATCAAAGAGAGAAGCAACCTGGAATTAAGGAGAAACTTCCTAACAGCGAGGTCAATTAACCAGTGGAACAGCTTACCCCCAGAAATCGTGGGCGCTCCATCACTGGAGGTTTTTAAGAAGAGACTGGACAGTCACTTGTCTGAGATGGTATAGGTTCTCCTGCTTGAGCAGGGAGCTGGACTAGAAGACCTCCAAGGTTCTATTCTATTCTATTCTATTCTATTCTATTCTATTCTATTCTATTCTATTCTATTCTATTCTATTTTCTGTTTCTATTTCTAAAGTAGAATGTAAAATCAAAGGAAAGTTAATTTTCATAAGCTCAAGGCTCTGGGTGCCTCCATGCTGTGGTTCCCCCTCCTATTAACTAAAAGGAACAGCCAATTTCTCTCCCCCTCACTCCATCTGCCTGCCTCACTGTGCAAACTTCTTTCAACTCCATCCTTCCCATTTTCCAAGTTGGGCCTACCTTGTTGTGGTTAAGCTCTAGCTGTCTCTTACTCTCTCCAGCCATTGCCATTAACAATGTGTGCCTGGTTTTTATCAATTCCCATTGCTTCAAGCTTAGCTCATAATACATTACAGAGAATATTATCACTGGCAGCTGGCCCTGACAAGATGGGGAATTATAAAATACTAAAAACTCTCCTCACAGCTTTCTGCAAACACAGGGATCAGGCTGTGTGCTATTCCAGCTCTTTGCTTCATTATTTATATTAAAATAAGGGCACTGTTGGCCCAAATGGAGATGAAGCCTGACAGTGCTTTACAAACAGAGAAAGAACATAGACAGAAGGGGTCTTTCTATGCAGTCATGTCTCCACAAATGTATTAACTTTTCACAAGAAATTTATTGTAGCATGGTCTGTGTTAAGGTGTCACAATTTCTTATTTTTACTGCAATAAACTGCCATGGCTACTTCTCCAGATTATTTTCACACACAGAGACACAAATGGGAAATGGGCACTATATCACTTGTGATATAAATTTGTATTTAAATATATAGACTGCATCCTATATCTGCTTAGAAATATGCAGACAATATTACAAGTCCTTGTTTATTGACTGCCTTGTACAGAAACCATTCACAGTTATGAAAGTGATGAAAAGTAATTTTTTGGCCAATCCATACATTTACAACCTTTGCAAGTTGTATAGCAAAGAAAGCTGTAGTAAGATAAGCATAGTCACAGTTTCATTTAGTAAATGCTATGCTTAAGAGCAAGTTGCCAGTTCCAGCTGTGGTCACTAAATGAGGACACCCACTTTATAGATTATATTAGCCTTTAGTAATCTAGGGCAGGCATGTCAAACTCGCAACATCATGTGATGTCGCGCAATGTATCAGGGCCTTTTCCCCATTGCTGGCAATGGGGTGGGCATGGTTTCAGCGTGACGCATCTGGCCCATGGGCTGGCAGTTTGATATGCCTGATCTAGGGGGAATCATGAAAATCCTCTACAGTTTTGTTCTTGTTTGACGGAGGCAATGAATGGTTTTTCAGGAAAAAAAATCAGGGCACCCACTTCAGTTAAATGGTATATCCATGTGATCCAAGTTAACAATTATACACATACACCTATGTGTATATACACAGTAAATATCCAAAAACACACACATACCCCTCTATCACTCTATTCCCTTTTGGGGTGAGCTTCATACTACATGTAAATCACATTAGTTTAACTCTATAGCACTGCCCTACGAAATTATTTCACTTTCTTAATGTGACAGTTAAGTCTGCTTCGTACTGATGGTCTCATTCAAATCAGATTCAAATGAGCAAAATGCAGTTAATTTAATGGGCCACTTCTTTTCAGGATGTAAGCATCTCTGCAAAGAGTTGGTTCTAATGTAACAATGAGGTTACGTCCCCTCTGTCCTATAGCATTAAGAAAACAGTTGGCATCACTAGGGACTTTTCCATCATTTCCCTTTCTACTACAGAAGTCATATCCAAACATCAAGCCCTAACATTAATTCTACACACTCCTAAGCCTTGTGCAAAACTTTCCAAAGGGCGTTTTGTAAAAATTTGTCACAGGCAAAGCATCCTTTCTCAAAGCTCTGGAAAGCTCAATATGGCCATTTCAAATCCTTTCCCATATCAGACATTTTGCTGGCAGTGTAAGGAAATGTTGTCAATTCATGTACAGCCTTCTAGAGGAAGTGGCTGATTTAATGCTTCAAGGAAGAAGCATGTTGTTTTGAGGAAGTAATTTGTTAATTGTTCTCCATAATGCTGTATCTTTTGCTTGAAGAAACTGCTTCCTGCAACCCTTTTGAATATTGAGCAACATACCTTTTCTACCTCTTCAACAAGAGCAAGAAAGCCTCCCTAAATTCAACCTAAATTCACTTCTGATTAAACTGGTATTTAATTTCATAGTTAAATCTTCCTTCCCCTGTCCTGACCACTTTCTACAGGGGGACGATCGAGAGCATCCTGTCATACAGCATCACAGACTGATTTGGAAGCATCACTGCTTCAGACAGGAAGATAGTGCAGAGAGTGGTGCGAATGGCCGAAAAGATCATTGGCAGTTCCCTCCCTCCCATCCAGGACATAGCACAGAAGTGTTGCTTGAGCAGGGTCCGTAAAATTATCTGGGACACTACACATCCTCTTCATGACCTGTTTTCCTTGTTACCTTCTGGGAGGAGGCTTCGTGGTATCCGAAGCAGAACATCCAGATTCAGCCATAGTTTCATTCCATACAGCATTAACCTTGTGAACTCTCAAGCTTCCTCCTTCCGTTATATATTCAAGATGGACAGTATTTAATATTTATTTGCTACATATATGTAGGGATGTGGGTCTATACATATGTTGTTCATAGTATGTTTAGGTGTGCGTCATGTATGTGTTTCACTTTGAGAGCAGGCAACTAAATTTCATTTTTGATGTGTGCCGTTGTGCCCACAGTAAAAAAATGACAATAAAGGTTATCTTATCTTATCTTATCTTAAAAATAAAAGCATTCAATGTCTGTGGATGAACAACTAATGAAAGATTGAGTTCAACATTAATTGATACCAGGATAATTCTGATCAAAGATTCAGGAGTCTCCTAACTTTCATGTTAAAAATAACCGCAAATATATGGTGGTAGACAAAGTTTAGTTTTCTGTACAAATTTCTGCGCTACCACCAATAGTCTACTTGCTTGCCAATCACTAAACCAGCTGAAGTATTCTCTTCCTGGCACAGTATTCAATTACTGAATAAGGGCTTTTGGGGTCAGCTGGGGATAAAGTCTGAATGAGCATTTCTTTCCTGTACATAAGTCTCAAAGACATAAGTTTATAAAACACTGACTGCAATTCAAACATATAAATTGCCCCCAAATTTCTTTTTCTGACTACTTTATCAGGGTTGAATTCATTCTCTGTTTGTCTCCTTCTCTGCCTCCCTCCACTTGGAATATACTTGCAGGAAATGAGATTCACTAAGTAATGAGTATTCTTATCCTGGCCCCATTTCTTGGTTGAATCTTATGTTCTAAAGAATGAATTTTTCTTTGCATTTTGAGTTTATTGTAGCCTATCAATAATCACAGAAAACATCATTTCTGCTACAATTGTAATTATATTTCTCCTTCAATATATCCAAGTTTATCTCAAGGTTTTATGGTAAATCCAATGCTTTTTATAGTAACAAAGAAGTTGCTTCCAGAAGTACAAAAGACAAGATCTTATTTATATTAATTTGAGAAAATCAATACAACTGTCCATCTTAAATATATAATTCTAGATGGTGAACAAAATTTATACAGGTAGTCCGTGACTTGTGATCACAATTGAGCCCACAATTTCTGTTGCTATTTGTTAAGTGAGTTCTGCCCAATTTTATGACTTTTCTTGCCACAATTAAGTGAATCACTGCAATTGTTAAGTTAGTAACATGGTTGTTAGGTGAATCTGGCTTCCTCATTGACGTTGCTTGTCAGAAAGTGGCAAAAGGTGATCACAAGATCCTGGGACACTGCAACCGTCATAAATATGAAGCAGTTGCCAAGTGTCTGAATTTTGATCATGTGACTGTGGGGATGTTGCAAAGGTCGTAATTGTGAAAAATGATCATAAGTCACTTTTTTCAGTGTTGTTGTAACTTTAAATGGTCACTAAACGAACTGTTGTAAGTCGAGGACTACCGGTGTAAAACCCAAACCAATTAAAGAAATACAATATAAGGAAAAATAAATAACCTGGACATCACATAGAAATTCTATGAAACACATATATATATTGGGCTTCTCTAGTATCCTGGCCCTAACATTGGGAAAGGGGAAGCCAACTTTTAACAAGCTTCCAGAAGACTATCAGGGTCAGAGTCATCTAAATCTCTAGGAAAAGGGGAGTCTGTTCTGTTCTGTTGTTTTCTTCAAACATGTGTAAGCATGATGAGAAAATCTTTTTCCTTCAAGTTTTCTAGAAAGCAACAGAGTAAAAGGGCATTGTTTAATTTTCAAAATACAGATAGGACTACAGAAAGTTGTTATATGTTTGTTAAGTTCACATATTATCCTAAACCATGGTTTGTCTTGTTTGGCTTTGGTTAAGGGTCCTCTTTGAATCTAAGCCATTGCAATGTAGTCCAGCCATTGTGGTTCTATGTATTATTCCACAAGTGAACCCAGTCAGATATCTAGTCAGAGGCTCTCCAATAGCTAAAGTAAGTTTTTTTTTCCCATTCTGAGCCTGGAATGTTCTGCTTGCAAAATGCATCTTAGACATAGCACTGATCCACAGGTAGGTGGTCATATCAAAACAGATGAGAAATTGTTATATCCTCATTATGTTGCTTGATATCTAATGAATCACCTTTAAGAGCCTCTCAATTTAGTTTACTAAAAACAGCTTATTATAAAGCTTTCCTTACACTCATTTTATATCACCATTTTCTCCTTCATGCTTTACAATCAACAAACTTCACAATTGTGCACTGTTGCATCTTCAGTATCTTAAAGTAGAATCTTGTAACTTTTCCAGGTTCTATTGACATAAGAATAGTAACAGTGCACTAGATTAAATGTCACACCTAACAACAATCATATGGTATGGTAATATTTAAAGTACTTCTGTAGTATTTTGCTGTCTCTTGCCCTGAACAACAACAACATAATTGTTTAGAAAGAACACGTCCATTTTTCAATTTTCACTAAAATCAAAAAGCCCAATTTCAGCATACATTCTTAATCGCATTATCATATGCCAGGAGTCTTTCGCTTAGCAGCTAGACAAGATACTGGAGGATAGGATGAAGTATTAGTGCTCCTGGATTATTCAGAAATCAAATTCCATGGGAAATGTGAATTAGGCATTACCATAATCCCTTCTCACTGCAATAAACCCTTTACTTTTTCACTGATAAGCATGATCATGCTGGAATGCATACGCTCCTATGTTCATAGATTTGCCTGCTCCAAATATTGTCTACAATTTTTTCTTTGCTTCTACTAGAAATATCTCTTTAACATCCTCTTAGATTCAAAAATCAGATCATCGCTACATCCAGCAGATATCTTGAAGTAAAAGTCACACCATCGAAAGAGAAAATGGACTGCATTCGGATGATCTCTTCCACTTATGTTATTTCCAATGATATATTTGTTTCCATCATGAGCTCACAAGGTGAACTCTCTATCTCTGAGTTTTTATTCAAATCTGTTATTTAGATTGAACAAATACTCCTTTCAACAAGAACGGGCAACTTTAGTTGGTCAAAATTTACTTTAATTTACTTCCTACCAACTGGGGGCTGCAAGGTGATGCCCCTGAAACAGGTGGGCTCAATCTTTTGATTATTTTTTTGGCTCCAAAGGATTAAGTGTGGAAAAGGCAGTAGAAGATCTCTGGAATAAAAACCACTCCTATTTCTATTCTTGAAACCCTCTCAAACACTCTGAAGTTTCTCAGTAACTTTTGACACTTTTGCCACCATATTCTGATTGTATCATATTCAGCTTTTGGGAAGCTGAGCAGTATGTCCCCCAAAGCTTCCTGCTTTTCTGCTTTTATTTCTGGGAAAGTGTGAAGAATTGGCCAGCTTGCTCCAGTTTGTGACTCACAATTTACTAGCAGATAGCAGATGGAAGGCTGAGGAGCCCTTTAGCCTCACATGCTGGCTATAAGAAAATGTACAACAAATGTATAACAAAGCACAATGGACACTTGAAAGTTATGAGCTTTTGGTAAACTCCGTGCTTACCAACTTACCAGCAATTCTTCAAATTTATGATGGTGTTTAAATATAAAGCTTTGCAACCAGTCTTCACATTTATGAGCATCACAGAGTCCTGTGCTCACTTGATTGTCATGGACATCCACTTTCCAACAAACAGAATTAATAGAGGACATGGAAGTAAAATCGCAAGCCACAATCATAAGATATCTTGCTTAACAACCTTTATTCGCTTAACAATGGAAGTGGAAATGATGTAAATAACTCTTTTGCAGTCACATGATTTTCTGTTAAGTGTGGTTGCTAAGTGAGGACTATCTGTAACATAATTATATAAAAAAAATATAAGCCAACTATGCATTTGCTTTTTTAAAAAGTACATAAGAACTAATTACAAGATCTCAGCACTATATAAGTATTCTGATGCACACATGGGCTAAAGATCCCAAATCTAGGAGACAAAAGAAAGAAAGAAACCCTCCCTTCAAATTCACTTGAAATAGAATAGAATGGAATGGAGTGGAGTGGAATCTGGAAGGAACCTTGGAGGTTTTCTAGTCCAGCCCCCTGCTCAAGCAGGAGAACCTATACTATCTCAGACAAGTGACTATCTAGTCTCTTCTTTAAAATTTCCAGTGATGGAGTGCCCACGATTTATGGAGGCAAGCTGTTCCACTGGTTAATTGTCCTCACTGTCAGGAAGTTTCTCCTTAATTCCAGGTTGCTTTTCTCTTTGATCAATTTTCAACCATTGTTTCTTGTCCTGCCCTGTGGTGGTTTGGTGAATAATGTGACCCCCCCTCTTCCTTGTGACAGCCCCTCAAATACTGGAATACTGCTATCACGTCTCCCCTATTTCTTCTTTTCTTTAGACTAGTCAGACCCAAGTCCTGCAGCCGTTCTTCGTATGTTTTAGTCTCTAGGCCTTTGATCATCTTTGTTGCTCTTCTCTGAATTTTTTCCAAACTCTCAACATCTTTTTTGTGATATTGTGACCAAAATTGGCTGCAGTATTCCAGGTGTGATCTTACTAGGGTTTTATAAAGTGGTACTAATACTTCACGTGAACTTGATTCTATGCCTCTGTTTATACAACCCAGGATTGTATTAGCTTTTTTTGGCTGCTGCTGCACATTTCTGGCTCATGGTCAAGTGATTGTCCACTAGGACTCCAAGGTTCCTCTCACAGTTACTGTTTTTGAGCCAGGTCTCGCCCAATCTGTACATGTACCTTTGATTTTTCCTGCCTAAATGTAAAACTTTACTTTTCTCCACACTGAAACTCATTTTGTTGGATAGGGTCCATTGTACACGTTTGTCAAGATCTTTTGGGATCCTGAGTTTGTCTTCTAAGGTGTTGGCTATTCCTGTCAGTTTGGTGTCATCTGCAAATTTGATGAGTTCCCCTTCAATTCCCTCATCTAAGTCATTTATGAAGATATTGAAGAGTACTGGGCCTAAGACGGAATCTTGTGGTACCCCGCTGCTTACTTTTCTCCATGTGGATGTGGTGCCATTGAGGACTACTCATTGAGTACGGTTTGTCAGCCAGCTACAGATCCATCTGGTGGTGAGGTTGTCTATTCCAAATATTAGTTCTGCTCCAATCCTGCTCAACCTAGAACTCTGCAGAAAATTACCAAAACTTAACTTTCTTTATGCTTATTTTGTACTAGCTGTACCCGGCCATGCGTTGCTGTGGCTCAGTTTGGTTAAATGGAAAAGAAAGAAAAGAGAAAGCGCACGTTTGTAATATGTTTAATTTCACAATGCTAGCGTGTGTTGGTTTTACGTCCAACAGATGGCGCTGTTTTTCAAAAAAAGCATGTTTTTACCTGTCACAGGTGTGACATCTATATAATAGTAGGTATATAAAAACACACGCATATTCGAATGCAACGTTGTGTCAAAATTTCAAAGCAATCAGTGAAGAACGTTCGGAGATTTAAGATTTTGAACAAACGAACATTTACATTTTTATTTATATAAGATGTCATTCAATTGACTCCAGATCATAGGCAAAAGCATTTAGCATTATATCACATTTTACATGTACAATCTCAGTAAACTTTCCCACAATTCAAAACTATTATTTTTTAAATTGCACAAAAATTGGAGCAAAAAAGAAAGAGATTTGGTAAGGCCAATTAATTGTCACAGCTTGCATTCTTAATGAGAGCAAAACATTTTTTGTACTTGTTATGGTGCAAAGCACAATTCTGTGAATAAATATTTGTCCTCTTTTGGATTTCCTGAATTTTTGCATAACTTTTTCAATGATATATTAAAGCTTTACTTGGGTCTTGCTGCTACTATCTTGCAGAGTTCTATGAAAGGGATTAGGCTGTTTTCAATAATGTCAAGTCATCTCATCCTGAGGAAGCAAAGCAAAGTTTTGGCACCACCATCTCTACCTCCAGGCATTGGAATAAGGTTTATTGTGGAATGCAATAAATGCAATGTTTGGTTTCTGACAAATATAATTATGTCCATGGACAGATTGAAAAGTTTCACGGTTGACTCACCTGTTCATAGAACATTCCTCCATAAATTTTTGGCAATCTTCAGTCTTGCTGCTCTTTTATTAACCCATTTTCAGCTAGAATGTTATTGCTGATGACATCATGCCTTAGCCCAAGTAAAGGAGGCCTGCTGAATTGTTCTGAGATTTCAGGTGAATTCAGAGAGATTTTTTGCTGTACAAGTGGTCTTCTACTTATGACCACAACTGAGCCTAAAATTTCTGTTATTAAGTGAGGCATTTTATGACCTCTTTGCCACAGTTAAGTGAATCATTACAATTAAATGAATCAAGTGGTCATTAAGTGAATCAGGCTTCCCCCATTGACTTTGCTTGTCAGAAGCCAGCTGTGCATGTTATAGTGATCACATGATCCCGGGACAGTGCAACTAAATACATGCCAGCTGCCAAGTGCCCAAATTTTGATCCTGTGACCGTGGGGATGCTGCAACAGTCCTAAGTGTGAAAACCAGTCAGAAGTCTAATTGAATTGTTGCAATTTGAGGATTAGCTGTACTGATTTTGACAGGATGCCTACTCTTAGAAGATTCACTATTGCCCCAAATAGTCTCCATTCCAAGATTATGTTCCTTACTGTGGATTGATAGAGGCCCAATGCTTGGATAACTCCTCATTCATGATATTTATAACAGAGCCTTATAATACACTCAACACATCCCTCCAATAGGCCACTGAAACACACTTGTTGGGCGTAATTGTTCAGTTAGTTCTGTATTCATCTAAAGATAGTGCAACCAATGTTTTGTCACTTTCTCTTCTGGGATCTTATGGCAGATAGTTATCATACTGCATTCTCCTCTTCAACTAAATCAGTCACTTTATCAAAGTAGACCAGGTTGATTTTTCATAATGTACTAAACCCAAACTGGTTTCTGTCAAGTAATTCATTTTCTAAATGCTCACAAACCAACTGTTTAACAATATGTTTTAGAGTTTTACCTAGATCTTTTTTTTCCTTTTTAAAATATATCAACTTTATGCTAACCCTAAAACTCTGATACTACACCATTGTCCATGATTTCAAGATAACTGGTCTGATTTGGAGGACTGTAACTCATTAATAGTAACTTTAAGCTTGGGGCAGCTGCTCATTATTCAGAGTCCAGAAAAATTATCAATGGTGAGATCCTGGAATCTAATTTATAATTAGAAGTTTCTAAATAGAAGTTGAATTATTCAGAGGTCCTTCGTGTCATATTTCTTCTTTCCCCAGGTTTAGATTTCTATCTGTTCATTCAAACTCCTTTTATTTATCAGCAGCACACACATAAGATCTGATACGGCTTGGTAGCAAAGTTACACCAAAATCCAGGAAATCCAAAAGAGGGATTTAATTTAGTGTTAAATTAGATTTCACTACTCTGTAAATTAGATTATTTCACTACTCTAATTTAAGCCAACAGTATATTGCTACATCACTGCTTTGTGGATATACCTGAACACAATGACAAATCCAGAAAATATCTAACTTTTTAATTCTGGGCCCTTTTTGTCCCAAAAACAAGTTCCTCTGCACTCAATGCAGCTTATTCTTATTTTGCATATACACTGAAGTTACCGGTATATAAATTATTTGTATTGGACCGTGATAGTAAGAGGAAGGGGAAGGGTTAATATAGCTAAACTCCAGCTTTTCCAACAACTGCAGACCACTCTGTTCTCATAACACAGTGTTTCTCAACCTTGACAATTTTAAGCCATGTGGACTTCAACTCCCAGAATTCCACAGCCAGCATTGCTGGCTGTGGAATTCTGGGATTTGAAGTCCACATGGCTTAAAATTGTCAAGGTTGAGAAACACTGTCATAACACAACATCACTAGCAGGACTGATATTCCCACACAGGCACAAATTGAATGCATTCCATTCAAGAAGGGAGTTTTCCATTCCAAAAATCTCCTTGAGTTAGTATGGCAAGTATTTATATTGCTCCATTGTTTGACATTTATTAAAATGGGAAATACCCTTGAACCCTGGGAGGACTAATATCTAATTCAGAGCAGGCTTTATGTGAACTTCCAGCTTAGCCTACTGACTGCTTCCTTTTCCAGTTCAGTAGGAAGCAGGAAGACAGCATGTTGAAGTAAATATAATCCACTGGTCCCTTGAAAAGAACATGGAACTGCCAGCATGGGCTGCCAACTCATTGTCATCTTTTATGACAAAGGATATTTTTTCATGGCAAATTGCCCCAACTACTCATCCTACACGTATCCACAAAAAAAAAGTCTTGAAGCATAATAGTTGGATTGTCTTACTTAACTATTTAACTTCTGAAAGTGGACTAGTACTTCATATATTTTTTAAAAAAATAAATTAGGCCATTAGTGCTAGTAGAAAAAAGGAAGAAAGGAGGGAGATAACAGCTCACATCTGTGAACTCTCCCTACTTACTCACATTGATTGCAGAGGCTTATCTTGCCTTAAAACCTTAATCTATGAAGTCAAGATTGTTGAGTATTCCCTACAAGTTGTAGGCTCAGCACAACACAGGCAGTACAGATTCTATCTGTTGTAGTTTCATGACAGAAGCCACAAGGCAGCAGAATGGGTAAGGCTGGGTGGCTAAGCAGAGTAATGAGGCTGCAATTTCTGAAAAGGAATAAGGGCAGTCAACTAGAGAGATAGATCCAAACATAGATGCACACAAAAGTCACTTGGGAGGAGATCCCCATTTGGAACTTGGAAATGATGTGAACAAGAGATTGTGGTGAGGAAGAGAAAGAAAAGGAAACAAAAGCACAGAAAGCTGTGTTATCTATGGGATGATACTATTTTGATTCTTTTCTCCTCTTGACAGAGCAGAGAACTGGGGGCATTAAGTCACTAGTGTTTTCCCCTTTAGTCTGTGCATGCAGTTGCATGAAAGAGAAGAACTGCAAGCTTCAACTTTTTTCTTTCACCTTTGCAGAATATCAGGTACTGTGTTATGAGTATTAGGTATGATATTGTATATTTGAATGATCCTCCTTTCCATACAGGTATCTGTATTTCTTAGGAACAGTGCCTGTTTGTGATTAATCTGCCAATATGAGGGCAGAGTGGGAATAGCAGAGAGAGAGAAAAAAATATATATTTGATTTTGATGCACCAAAAGCATCATACAATCATGGATTTGGGCAGTTGCAAGAGACTTTTGGTTTAGATCATGGCACATTAAGTTATCAAGCTTCAGTCACACTCTTTTTTTAAAATCTAGAATAACAAAGTTTGGCAACAATAGTCAGTGACAAGTTCTACTTCAGAACTACTTCTTTAGATCTCTTTCATTTGTTTTTTTAAAAAACCTAGGTGGTTTGGACTTTGGAAACATAGCTCCCATAATGCTTTGGCTTCAATGATTGATGAGCTCTGTCCCTTAGGGCTTGAGAGACAGGGGAAAGGGGGAGCAAAAACAAATAACCAAAAACCAAAGCATTTTGAGTTTTGTTCCAATGGAACAAAAATCCATCTGAGATATCCAAGTAGAACATTCTGAATGGGGCCAGTTTATTCTCAGCTGGGAAAGCTTTTCATTTTTTTCTGAATGCTTTATTTTTGAACTGCCTAAATCTGCTTATTTATCTTTCTCATGCATTAAAGATGTAGTTTGGACCCCTCAAGGTCTTGCTACCTTTACGCTTCAGATAAAGATGATTTGAACTTTCATTTGCTCTAGATTAATGTAATAAAGAACACAGTAGTGACAAGTTTCAAAAGAAGAGAGAAAGTTGATATTTGAGTCATAGATTTTTAACAGTTCACACTAATTCCTGAGTACTTGTACTTCCAAAATGTGCTGCAGCATCTATAGAAGTTGAATGAAGAATTATTGACACTTGGTGGGAAATTATCTAACTGCCCATGGTTCAATGGAAGGGCAGACTACAAGCTAAACTGACAAATGAGAGCAAATATAATATGAGGTAACAATAGTTTTGGACTCTGACTTCAACACTTTTGGTTGTTTAAACACTCTCAACTTGACTTCTGCCACCGTTGTGAATAAAAGTGGATCAAATCCAGAAGGTAGGATTATCTTCATATATTTGGCCCTTGCCCCACATCTAATACTTTATCATAAAAAAACACCAAGAGATGCATACTAAAAGTGAAAGATGAGTCATCTTTCAGTGCAGGAGAGAGGGAGGGAGGGAGAGTGAGAGCGAGAGAGAGAGAGAGAGAGCTAATAAAACAGTGAAGAGAATGTGGTCAGGATGTTTTATCTAGCAAGGCAATTAAGATTGAGAAGGGTCATCTGAGACAACAGTGAAGGGCCATTCACTAAGCTCTCTTGTATCTGAGGTAGAACCTGAATCAGCTCTTTATATTCATTATTTTACTCTTTTTAATGCAGAAGATCCAGTTAAACATCTCTCTCCTTCTTTATTTTGTTATCCAATCTTCATTAACTCATTTAACAAGGTCAGGTTTGAGGTTGGATTTAGATGGCCTAAAAGGCCCCTTTCAATTCTATTATTCTATCTATAATCGTTTAATATAAATAATCTTTTTAGAATGGCAATTAATCTGTTTGGGTCCCACTAAATAAGCAAACACCTTCAAACACAGGAAAGAGATCTAAGTAGTCACATGACAGAGTGCTCTTCCAGCTTAGCAAAACTGCTAATTCTGCAGATTCAGAAAACATTTAAAAAGAAACAAAAATAGGGGATGAACTAATTCCTGAGCGATTATGCAGAATTAAGCATTATACAGTACCCATGTTTCATTGTTGACATAATGGAGTTATCCATCCATATATTAATTAAGGGCACCAACAACTCAGCAAATCCAAACTCTGAATAACAGAAAGAAAACTTACTGTACAGTCTGCCATGAGAACATGACTGAATATTTAGGGATACTGCATTTTAACAGGAAGCTAAGATAGAATTTTTAATTTTATAAATCTGATGTCCATATACAAAACAATAGTCCTTGAAGAATTTATAGAAGTCTCAATATATTCAGATGATTTGGGGTGGGATGCCAATTGTGTTTTATTAGGAATATACTTATGCCTTTCGATCATAGCCCATATAAAGACCGATTAAAACCACCAATCTTCTATGGCTACCTTTGCAAGACACATTACACTACATTAAGATGAATAACAAAATAACAGTGCAAGAGACAGAAAAGACCTTGGAGGTCTTCTAGCCCAACAAACTGCTTAAGCAGGAGCCCCTACACCATTTCAGACAAATTGCTGTGCAATCTCTTCTTTAAAACCTCCAGTGATCGAGCACCCACAACTTCTGAAGGCAAGCTGTTCCACTAATTAATTGTTCTATCAGGAAATTACTCCTTATTTCTAGGTTGGTTCTGAGTGGCTGTGGTTGCCGGCTCCCAGGTATGGGCAGCTGACTCCATCGCTGACTATAGGGGGTGAAACTTTGGCTCCCTCAGAGAGGGTACGCAATCTGGGTGTCCTCCTGGATCCACGGCTGACACTGGAAGACCAGTTGACGGCTGTGGCCAGGGGGGCGTTTTACCGGGTACGCCTGGTACACCAGTTGCGGCCTTTTCTGGACCGGGATGCCTTGCGCACAGTTACCCATGCTCTTGTCACCTCCCGCCTGGACTACTGTAACGCTCTCTACATGGGGCTCCCCTTGAGGAGCACTCGGAGGCTCCAGTTAGTCCAGAATGCAGCCGCGCGGGCGGTGATGGGAGCGACTCGTCGCTCACATGTAACGCCGCTGCTGCGCGAGCTGCACTGGCTGCCTGTGGCTTTCTGAGTGCGCTTCAAGGTGTTGATTATCATCTTTAAAGCGCACCATGGCATCGGACCTGGCTATCTCCGAGACCGCCTTCTGCCACAGATCACCTCTCACCGACCGATACGCTCCCACAGAGAGAGTCTCCTCAGGGTGCCGTCAACCAGACAGTGCCGGTTGGCGACCCCCAGGGGGAGAGCCTTCTCTGTTGGAGCTCCCACCCTCTGGAACGAGCTGCCTCCAGAGATCCGGGTGATTCCGGATCTCCCCTCCTTCCGTCGCGCCCTCAAGACATGGCTGTTTCAGCAGGCAGGACTGGCCTAGGGATAGTTTACTATTGGATTTTTAATCAACTTTTAAAAATAAGAAAAGGCCTATTTATATATATCTTTTAATTTGTTTTAATTTTGTATATTGTATCAATTGTTCTGTTTTTAATTGGCTGTAAGCCGCCCTGAGTCCACCAGGAGAAGGACGGGATATAAATACAATAAACTTGAAACTTGAACTCTCTGATTAGTTTCTATCCACCGCTTGTTTTGCCTTCAGGTGCTTTGGAGAATAGCTTGACTCCCTCTTCTTTGTGGCAGCCCCTCAAATATTGGAAGACTGCTATCATGGCACCCCTATTTCTTCTCTTCATAAGACTAGACATACCCAATTCTTGCAATTGTTCTTCATATGTTTTGGCATCCAGTCCCCTAATCATTTTTCCTGCTCTTCTTTGCACTCTTTCTAGACTCTCAACATCTCGTCTTTTTTATATCATGGTGACTAGTTTGGATAGTTTGGGGTTCACCATATATTCAGTGAAACTAGGTTTAAGTTTTAGGTTGTTTTGGGGAACTAGCCTACCTGTCAAACTACTGATAAAAAGCACTCTAAGCCAAAGATGATAATCTCTATTTCAACTTCTTCACATGGGATCTTCTAGATGTGTTTGCACTTGGGGACCATTACCTAGGCTGTACTGCTGAACAAAACAGATGTTATCACTGAAGCCTCCTTAAAAATATGTTTGTTCTTTCCTCCATTCCTGGAATAAAGTTTTCTCAGAAGCCTGGAATTCACGTAATTTTACTTTGCAACAGATTTTTCTAATCTAGAATCCTCTGGAGATGTTGGAACTGCAACATCCTTTGGGGAGCTGTATTTCTAAATAA
Source organism: Protobothrops mucrosquamatus (assembly GCF_001527695.2). NCBI lineage: Eukaryota > Metazoa > Chordata > Lepidosauria > Squamata > Viperidae > Protobothrops > Protobothrops mucrosquamatus. The sequence goes on from NW_015388822.1 coordinate 54,287, forward strand.
TTTAAAAGGCATCTGGTTGCAAAGCTGAGCTGCCCAGAATCACTTGGTAGTGAGATAGGCAGCATATAAATTTACTAAATAAATAAATAAATAAAATAAAATGTGCTTAGGAAAATCTACTGTACAGTTTGGTGTTGTGGTTAAGGACTAGCCTAGAAACCAGGAGACTGTGAGTTCTAGTCTTACCTTAACATGAAAGCTGGTTGGGTGACTTTGGGCCAGCCATACTCTCTCAGCCCAACTTACCTCACAGGGTTGTTATGGAGAAAATAGGAGGAGGAACAGGCTACTATGATTTATCAACAGGCTATGGATAAAACTAACTAGGATAGGCAATGGCCTGGTTCAAACATACTGTGCTAGGCCATAATATAGTTTATTTTATTTTGATTTGGCGTGTTGTGTAAACCCAGCCTTTCTACTCTAAATTATGGCTTATGACTTAGCATTTTGTACAAATTTTAAAAATTGTGATTTACTCAATAAACCATCAAACAGCAAGCAACGTCACAGTGTGATATGTGAGCCATGTTGGTGAGGAATATAAAAATACAACTTTTCAGCTTGTTCCTCTCTGCCCAATCTATCTTCCCATTTAGGCTAGGGCAACATAGGATACCTGTTGGCTGTGGTAAGGAGAACAAGTGGGCCAAAGACTGACGGAGAAACTGATTAAGAAAAGGCACTTCTCATCCCTCCTCATAACTGAGGCATTTGACAAATGGAACAGGCTCCATTTCTTCAGGCGACGGGGGGGGGGGGGGGGG
>NW_015388822.1:55227-60183 GCF_001527695.2 Protobothrops mucrosquamatus
GGGGGGGGGGGGGGGGGGGGGGGGGGGGGGGGGAAGACTGGCAATACAGAGAAAGCCCTGGGCTAAACAATGCAAGGAAATGCCAAAAACCTTTGACAGAGTGCCCAAGCTGCAGAGGAGCCAGGCTGCTGCCCTTTTAAAACTTAAAACCTGGCAGGCACAACTTGAGATGGAGGCTTAAGAAAAACTGCACTTGCTGTTAACCTCTCCAAAACAACTTGTATCCCACTATCTTGTTCTAACCAAAAGGCTTCTCTGCCCGCCATCAAGAAACAAATAATTAATATTACCTTTAATATTGCACTTGATCTTCCTAGATACAGTATAAAGGTCACATAATTCCTGGTTGAAGTTTTTTGTCTGTCTTAAAAGACTGCTAGGGTAGGAGAGGTTTCCCTTGTTTTTAATCATTCCTGCAACCATGTTACACAGATAAGATCCTCCCAAAACCTCTTGCTCACCTCTACTTCCCGCACTGTGGCTATTAAAAGCTTAGGGGTGCTTTTCAAGGTGAGGTTTCCAATTACTGAAATAGCCTAGAAAGAAGCCATGAAGTCTCCACAGAGCCTTCACAGGAATGCCATGTAAGAAAAGGTGGCTGGGCCTTCTCTATTTTAACACACCTTAAAAGCTTCTTAAAACATAGCAACAATCATTCTGCATTATGATACTGCTCCAGAACAACTTTTCACAACCCATCATATTTTAAAGAGGATTTGACTACATCTCCCAGACAGCATGCTAGGTGGGAATTCTGGGAGATGTAATTACTTCCTTGGACAATATTCAGAAGGCTGCTTTAAAACGGGATTATATTTAATCCAGAGCATTGAGTAAAATGAGCCCTTTCTGAATTATCTAGCTTTTCAAGAGAACGTTTCTTAACAGGAAAGGCAAATGCTGTACACAGAGTACAGAGGAGAAAAAAAATGCAAGGAGTCTTTAATAAATCCCAAAATTCCATGGTTTAACTCCTTCCCCTATAAACCTTCTATATACAACACTTTAAAGGATTGTTATTCTTTCACCTGGACTATTAAATAACTTAAACAGTGGAGATGATGAAAACAGCTGTAAAATTTCAGCCGCTACACATTCTAAATTGTCATTTCCACAACATAACATAGCATTTTAATTCTACTGCTGACATAAGGCACGCAGACTGCAGCATCCTCTTTAAAAACATAAATGCATTGAGCAGAAAAGTACATCCTTCTTCCCCTTCCTGTCTTTGGTGCAGTGAAAACTTCGGGAACTACGTTTTATTGGCTCGAGGCTACATAGATACAGATAGCAGTTTTGGAAACTAATGAACTAGATCTTATTGCTTTTTAGACAATGCCAATGTTCTGCTAATAAACAACAAGGCTAAAATCTCTGAAGAATGCTTGAGTTGAAAGCCAAAGGAAACAAACCACCTACTATTTCTCATCTCCCTCCTTGGCTAAGCCAGCCCTACCTTTGTGAGAGCTGCCCATCCCTGCTGTGTCACTCGTCTGGACTGGGCTGGTGCTGTTTGTACAATGGCGTTTCTTTCTGCAGAGCAACCTCTCCACCAACTTTAACACCCCCACGCATTGATTGATGCATACTGCAGTCGCTGCAAACCTTGTAGCCCACAGCTGGAGGGGGTGGAGTGGGGAGTCTAGGATCCTCTCCCATGCTGCCTAGCAGAACCTCAATGATAGAGCTGTCTGCCTCTCCATGACTCACTCTTTCCCCCCCCCCTCCTGTTCCGTCCCTGAAGGATTTCCCTTTTTCACACAAATCTAGCAGATGGCTTTAGACTAACAGCAGGAATGCTTGTTAGGCACCCAGTGGTATTCATTCAGCCTTCCCTATCCCTCTCCCCTTCAAATAACACATCTTAGTCCTCCTTAGCTGTAAACATCTGGCTCATTTCAAAGAAGCCTCCAATGAACAAAACAGCTCTGTGTTTCCTTCTCCTATATGCAGCATAATGCTGCAAACACAATAAGGGAAAGTGCCTGAATGTTTGCTTTCCAGGACTCTAAAGAGGCCCCATGCCTCTGTTAATGTTTGGTTTTGTTTGTCACACTCCTATTTATTACTTCGATCTAATTAACAAGCAAGTTTTCAGACATCCTTAGCACGTGCCACTGCACAGTATTGGTAAGAATGTAAGATAGAGAAGAAAGAAAGGCAGTTAACATACTGTACATGGACAAGCTATTGAGTACAAAAGAAGATCATTTATCTTAAGAAAGGTCATCATTGTTATTGAAGTGATTAGATGAACTCGCTAAACTCAGACAGGGCTATGAGTTCCTCTATGGAAGCTTAATAGAGGATCTGAAATCATCTGCCAAATCATATCTCACCCTTCATTAGTATCCTGTATATTGAATTTCCAAGCAACAAGGATTTCATAGCAGAGATTGCTTTACTATTGGGTATAGTTCCTGTTCACAGTTCATTATTCTAGAATCCAATACACAAATGTCTAAACAAGAAGAAACACAGAGCTAAAAAGTGAACTCGATCTATTAGCACTATTGCATCCAGAAAAAGTCAGAGGTTATGATGTGTAGGATTCCCCTTTCTCATCATTGGTTTATTGATTTATTTAACTATCTTAATAAATTCTCAAAGTTTAATAAATGGGAACAACTAGCATGGATATATGTTCGCTGGTCCAAACTTCTTTCTGGCCACAACTGAGGACTCAATTTTAGTCTCTAAATCCCTATGTGATTTGAGACAAGCACATTTTTGGCAACTAGATGTGTGGACAATCATGTATTTAATGTCCCTAGGTTTTGGGCTTATTTGGGAGTGAGGAAATGTGTGCATGTGCAAGCATTTTTTTCCTTGTTTTTACACATCAATAAATCGTGACTTTCTTTTTGTTTTATTCCAAAATTTTATAAGAAACTGCAACACTATTGTTTTGCAGTTTTGTTCTGAAAATTCAGTAGGTGATATCTGGAGCTCTGGAGGCAAGGCAGAAAAATGGAGATTCGTAGAGCACCTACTGCCTGTACTTTTATTTTTGCACAATCAGCTGAGTGAGATCAGCTGCATTATTTTGTGAAGGAGCTGGCATGCCCACTATGTGACAAAAGGAAAAGAAGATATGATGATGCAAGTTAGTGCTAAAAGCTTTTACCTTAAATAATATATTACGGGAAATTCACTATAACCAAGTTTTTCTTAAGCAGAGAAATTCATAGGCAAATAAGGAAAGAAATTGGGAAACTGAATTATGGAGAAACTGTGGATCTGCTACTTCAGTCTTCACCAACCTAACATACTTCCAGAATTCATAACCAGTCAAGCTAATAAGGAATTCTGAGAGTAGTGATCCCAATACTCATGGAGGATACAAGCTCAGCAACATTTAATTAGATAAATATTTTTGATATGTGGTCATTTACCTGCAGAATTGTACAGCTTGTAACAAGTATTTGGTCAGGTTTATCTAGGAAGGTTTTTTTTTAATGGTACAAATAGAGGTTCTACAAGCACACCTGCTAATGTTCATCAATACAGGCTATTAACCTAAGAAACATGTTCTAAATAATATTAGACATATTCTGAAGACCATCTGAATATCTAATCTACCTTGGCTAGTGATGCAGTCATGGGTTTTTATGCTTATAACAGCTTATGAATATGAAGGACTAGCTGTTAATTAACATGACACAAATTATCTTTCCTAGTGATGTAGGATTTCATTTCCTACAACAATCAACATCACGTGGATGAAAAAGTATAAAGAAATAAATTTCCAGAAAGAATATTACCAATCACTACTAGCTCAAACAAAACAGACTAGCTAAAAAAAGAAAAACTTGACTCCTTTCTGAAAAGTAGATTATTACAAAATGTAATAACAAGGAACATTTGAGATCAGTAAGTCCAACTCCCTGCCCGGTGCAGGAACCCACTATTAAAATTATCACCAGAAGATGGTCATGCAGAATCCATTTAAACACTCCTGATGAAGAGAATCCATTACTGTTGAACAGTTTTTACTACTAGAGTGTAGAGAGAGAAAACCATTCTTGAGAGAACAATTCCACAACTTGGGAGCAAACTAAATTGCACTCTCCAATGTGTCCAATAAACAGGTGTGGGAAGTGCCAGTATCTTTAAAAGCTCCTCCTGTAAGTTGACCTTACTATCCAGATGACTTCCCATTAAAGTAATTAGACTACTACTTAGAACTTTAATAGTTAAATCAGCATCTTACAAATACTGTAAATGCCCCATAGAAGCAGTGTCTAACTAGCTAAGTTAGAGACAAATTGCTTTGTTTAACTTAGAGCAGACATGTCAAACTCGCGACGTCACGTGATGTCGCGCAATGTATCAGGACTGGTTTGCCATTGCTGACAATGGGGTGGGCGCGGCTTCCGTATGACGCATCCGGCACATGGGCCAGCAGTTTGACACCCCTGACTTAGAGGATTATGTGTTCCAAGCCACTGCAGTATATAAAGTGTGGTTTATGTGATAGAACATTGTGAGTGAATGAAGCCATTATTTGTTTTTAAAACAAACCAGGTCTTAGAATATTTGGTGACTGCAAACAATCAAGTTATACATCTAGAGTCACTAAGAGAATGTTAGACAAAACTGCAATGAAATCACTATCTCAAGCTATTTACTCTTCACAGAAACTAGACAATAAATTCTCACGTTCCCTATCTGGTATGTTTTGCCAGAATATGTAGTATTACTTTTTTATTATAATATAAAAGTTTAAGCCAGAGGACAGAAAAAAATGGCTAGGGACAGAGGTCGACTCCTAGACCCCTAACTTGTGGGGTGCCTCAGGGGTCGGTCCTCTCTCCCCTTTTGTTCAATATTTATGTAAAGCCGCTGGGGGAGATCATTCGTGGCTTTGGGGTGGATTTCCATCAGTATGCTGATGATACTCAGCTGTACATCTCCACCCCAGGCCACCCCAACGATGCCCTTGACGTGATG
>NW_015388822.1:60470-91916 GCF_001527695.2 Protobothrops mucrosquamatus
CCCCCGAGATCCGGACAATTCCGGATCTCCTTACTTTCCGCCGCGCCCTCAAGACATGGCTTTTTCAGCAAGCGGGCCTGGCCTAGGGAGGATTTTAAATCGGGTTTATTTTAAGAGTAATTTTTAAATAGCACAGCTTTAAATATTCGGTTTTAATTGGTTTTACTTCGGTGGGGTTGTAAATGTGTTTATGTTTTTTAATATGCTGTGAGCCGCCCTGAGTCCCGTCGGGAGAAGGGCGGGATATAAATCAAATAAAATAAATAAATAAATAAATAAATAGGTTCACCTTCTTTTATTCAGTAAGCTACAACTGCAGATATCATACACCATTATTAACCACAATTTACAGCTATGGTTAGATTCATTCAATATCACTAAGCCAAACCCTAACAAACCACATTGTGACTTGTAACAATGTGTAAACTATGCTAGTTGATAGACAGAAATCTGAAAATGCTTACAGAGGAATTACTTTAGATTTTTCACTATCCCACTCTTATGGTTTATGTTTACACAGACACAATAAAATGTCCTATGAAATCTAGGCAGACAACATGTAATTGACATCTACAGCTAGTCCTTGACTTACAACCACAATTGGGAATAGAATTTCAGTCACTAAGCAATGCAGTCATTAAGTGCCTGGACCAGATTTTATGAGCATTTTTAATGTAATCTTAAGTGGCTCCCTGTGATCATTAAGTTAATCACATTAAGTAAATCTGGCTTCCCCAATTGACTTTGGAAGCTGGCTAGGTCAGTCACAAATTGCAATCATGTGACAAGACACCACAACCATCATAAATATAAGCAGCTGTCAAGCACCTGAATTGCAACCACATGACAACAGGAATGCTGCAACAGTCATTAACTTTGAAAATGGGGATCATAAGTCACTTTTCCTGAGGCCATTGCAAATTTGAATCATAACAGTCAGAAGTTAAGGACTACCTTTATTTATAGATTTTTTTTAAACAGGGTGAGAAGAAAATATTTAAAACAACCTCAGACAGAACAAATCTCTGTTTCAATTTGATATATAAATTGCGCATTCATAGAAATTTGCACAATATATTAAATTCTATAGACCTCTCTTCCATGCATTTTACAAAAATCTGTAACTGATATAACAAGTATGGACCATAACATCTATCCCTCCTATTTCTCCTGAAAGCAGAAATTAATTTCCTGCAGATTTTCTTGTCCCGCCATGGTATTTTGCATCTGGATTGACTGTACAATTTCCAAATCAAATTTACCACTGATTTCCTTATGGGTTCCTCTGACCTCCACTCACTGATTTTTGCAGTCCTAATCCAACAGGACAGACAAAAACAACCTCTTTATGAAGCTTGCTTTGTAATCAGAAATGGCTGTGTGCTCTGGCCACAAAAAGAACCATTCAATGGGTTGCCAGCAAAGCTCTCGTGTTCATTATCGCCTTTTTGGCTGGTGTTATGCTGAGCAGAGATACTGTTCATTGATGCTTCACACATAATGCTAACAGTGGACATTCTATTATGGCTGTACACACTTTGACTTTTTTCAAATTTCCATATGAGGGTGGAAAAAATGTTGCTGCTATGAAAGCCATATTAGTGTTATTGATTGGGTTCCTTAGGCAGCATCATCTTTTTTCAGGCTCATATATTTGTCTGAATTGTATAAATTTAACTAATATCAGAAGGTTGCAATTTTGCAAGGTCCAAAAGTCATGGTCATCATTTAGGAAGCAGTCAAAACCCTGTTGTATATTTTATGCAAATGGGGGAATTTGGATCAGTGCACATTAAAAAAAAAGATAACGATGTGTGACAAATATCTATAGTCCAGTGTTCTTAAAGCATCTAGGAAGCTGAATGGGGAAAAAACTGCAGAATAGGAAGAATTCAACTTTTGTTTCCTCAAAAGCATTCCTTTGAAAAGGAAGATGATGTGTTTGGTTACAAGTAATTTTCTGATATTCTATGTTATCCCATGGCAGGAAAGATAGAATATTTTGCTCAGCTGGGCAAAGCAATAGTTAGTTGCTATTGCTATATCACTTTCTATAAAATTGCAGAGATAGGGTTGCGTAAAAGAAGAAGGAAGGTCTAGCCACCAATATTCAAGCAGGACAGGATGCCACAGTCCAGATAGAATATGGCAAAATAGACTGTCTCTAAGACAGAAAAGGAGTAAGATAAGGCCATAAACTCTCCTCTTATTTATTCAGCCTATATGCTGAACATAAATTAAGAGAGGTTGGGAAAAGATTAGCATGGTTTTAAAAGTGGAGAAAGATCAGCATCTGTTCTGATAGCTGAAAATGCAGGTGTTCTGCAAACTCTAGTGCAGGTAATTCTCTGTTAACACTATAATTGGGACTGAGAAATCCATTGCTAAGCTACAAGGTTATAAAGCAAAAGAATCAAGAACTAGAATGACTTAAGATGCCAGTTCCAATTGTGGTCATTAAGTGCAATATCACATGACTATGACTTGTGACTCTCTGCCATCTTCCCCATTCACTTTGCTTGTTGGAAGCCAGCAGTGAGGATCACAGATGGTGATCACGTGACACAGGACACTGTGACCATCATAAACATGCATGGTTACCAACTGTCCAAATTGCAAGTGCGTGATCATGGAGACACTGCAATGCCCATTACAGTACTTTGTGCACTGGCCATAAGTCTCCTTGTTCAGAGCCGCTATAATTTCAAACAATAACTGAACAAGTGGTTAATAAGCAAGCACTACCTCTAATGAAAGTCAAGGAGCAGAGTTAAAAAAATAGGAATAAAATTTAAATATAAAGAAGACAAAATTGGGGGAAATGGATGTAGCAATCAGACTTAGAATCGGTAGTCAAGATACTGAAGAGGTTGATAGCGTCTGCCTTTCAGGCCAACTTAAAAGAACCAGCAGTCAAGAAATAGGCTCCACTTGTGAGCACTTGTGAGAGTAGCAGGGATAACCTCGGGAAAGGTCAGTCAATCAGAATAGAGCTGAAAGAGACTTTGGAGGTCTTCTAGTCCAACCCCCTGATCAAGCAGGAGACCCTACACCATTTCAGACAAGTGGCTGTCTTTTCTTAAAAATCTCCAGTGATGAAGCACCCACAACTTCTGAAGGCAAGCTGTTCCACTGGTTAATTGTTCTTGCTGTTAGGAAGTTTCTCCTTAATTGTCTTGATTAATTTCCATGTCTCTTGTCTTCTGGTGCTTTGGGGAGGGAAGTTGACCCCCTCTTCTTTGTGGTAGCCCCTCAAATAATGCAATACTGCTATCATGTCACCCCTAATCCTTCTTTTCTCTAGACTAACCGTACTTAGTTCCTGCAAACATTCTTCATGTATTTTAGTCTCCAGGCCTTTAATCATCCTAGCTGCTATTCTCTACACATTTTCCAAAGTCTCAAAATCTTATTTGTAATGTGGTGACCAAAACTGGGTTCAATATTCCAGGTGTGGTCTTACGAAGGTTTTATAAAGTGGTACTAACACTTCACGTGATCTTGATTCTATGCCTCTGTTTATACAACCAAGGATTGTATTAGCTTTTCTGGCTGTTGCTGCACACTGCTGGCTCACATTTAAGTGATCATCCATTAGGATTCCAAGGTCCCTCTTGATATTCAGATACCATGATGAATTTGTACCTCCAAGATTAAAATTGTGAGACCATAACAGAATAACACGGTTGGAAGGGACCTTGGAAGTCTTCAAGTCCAATTCTCTGCTCAGGCAAAAAGCCCTATACCATTTAAGACAATGATTGTCCAGTCTCTTCTTAAAAACTTCCATTGTTGGAGTATTCACAGCTTCTTGAGGCAAGTTGTTCCATTCATTAATTGTTCTAACAGCCAGGAAATTTCTCCATAGTTCTAGGTTGCGTCTCTCCTTGATTAGCTTCCATCTATTGCTTCTTGTCCTGCCTTCAGGTGCTTTGGAGAATATATTGACTCCATCTTCTTTGTGGCAACCCCTTAGATGTTTCTTCCTGTGACATTCCATTGAAATGAAATTAGACACTGAAGAATGGAATGGAATGGAAGACTGATGCTTTTGAAATTTGGTGTTGGAGAAGACTCTTGAGAATACCATGCATAAAACAAATAAATGAGTTATACAGTAAACCAATCCAAATTCAGTATGATCTTCTGACTGAAAGTGTCCAATTCCATATCACTTCAATTTGCTTATGCCTAAAACCCAAAAGATTTTCATCTCTTCCTCAGCAGCCTGTTAAAACTATCCAACCCGAAGGATATTCATTTGCCTTAAACCTCTGAATAGAGCAGATAAAGTAAGAGCAGGATCTCACTGAATCTAATTTTCCATTATTGTGTTTTCCCCAAAAGACCTACAAGATTTTTTTTCTGTAGAATTTTATTTTCTAAGTTTTTGTTTTAGATGCAACATTTATTATTGCATATGGAATGCATTAAATAATTTACATGTGTTTACATTGTTAAATGTGTTTACATTGTTAAATTATTCAGGCTCCTCCTTTTGCTCACAGAGCTGTTAATGATTTTTTTCCCCCAGTACTGTCTACCCCAACTAAAAAAATGCCACTGCATTTATATATTTCTCCTGATCCTGTTCTTTTTAATATCAGGATTGAATAATCTTTTGATGACCAAGAGAAAAATAATACCAAAACAAAAACCACCACAGGAATGCAACAAAAAAAACCGAAATGGGCAGTGACACAAGCCTGAGTTAAGCTGGAATTTTTTTTCTTTTTTTCTGGGTTTATGGAGAGGAGAAACTGCTGGGCTGCTTTATTTTCTAAACTACATTAAGCTCTAATTTGGCACTTGCATTTCAGTTTCATTTACTTCCCCCAACTGGCAGAAAACTGCGACACCAGTTTAGTTGATAATGCTCCAGAGGGTATTTCAAGAGCTTTAAAAAAGGAGGACTGGCTGTTATATGAAGCCCCAGAGCCACAAGTTGACTGTTTTAAGTGGAGATTGAATTTGGGACTTTCCATGTAGAAAAATGCTGTATCACTGCAGAATATTTTTAACAGATCGGGTCAATCTGACAAGTTGAAAAGATGAAAAGCCCACCATGGCTGATTCATACACATCAAAATAAGCCAGCAGTTCCCAGGAAGGTCAAAACTCAATTGACGGAGAGTTCCAGAAACTGCCTTCCACACAAATGCTGAGCAGATTTAACAGTTTGAGAAAGATGTTGAATCCAAAGAAATCCAACTATTTCAGGGCCTTGTGTGTATGTGTGTGGTATGTGTTATCTATTCAGTTCATCTTTTAACACATTTAGTTTGCCTTTCAAAGGACAAGTAATCTTTTTTGGAGAGCATGAAAAGTTCTGATCATTTAAGAGATGCTCATTTAAGGTACAGAAATAATTTTGTCTCTTTTTTTTTTCCTGACTTTGGTGGAACAAGAGTGTCTGCCTTCAAAATTATACCTAATTTTCAAGAATTAGCAAGCCCGTTAAAAGTAAAGTTTTACATTGTTGGACTGCTTTGGTTCTGTCTACTTGCAATGAAATTATTTTACTTCATAAAGTAGCTGAAAAGTTCTACCATTTGTTTGATTTGATAGATTAAAATTTAATTTTTAAGAAGAAGTATATTTATTTCTTACTCACCATAAGGATGAGCCATTGATAATACTGATTTTAAATTATACTGATAGTTTCCCTTCACAAAAATGTTTAATGCTTGTGAATTTCTTTAAAAGAATCATGTTACACAAAAAAGCACACATTATTCACATCATGGCCTTCTATCACAAGAGTGACAATTAAAATCTTACTCAAACTTTGCATTCTAAATGCAGTGTAATCTTGAAAACGGAGAAAGGCTGAGGAAATTAAACAAGAAAATCAAGATTAAAGCAAAGATACATACCTTGCTTGTTTGTTTGTTTGTTTTTAAGTTAGAATGTCATAACTATTGCATAGCCAATGACAAAAGATTGTGGACGTTATAGTCTAAATTATCAGGAAGACACCTATAGAAAACAGTTAAAACTGCAGTGATTGTGCAATAAGATATGCAAAATAACAAGACTAATGTTCAGGATTTATGATATGGGAATTCTGAAATTTGTTTTATAAAATATCAGCTTTCTACCCACAACCGGAAATACTTTTTTAAAAAAAACCTTCCTGTACTCTTCAGGCATAAATTTTTACTTGTATTCTCTGCTGGCCTACATTCCCTGGTGCTACTTGAACCAGGCTGCTTTTTCTGATGTAAGGCAGACTCAGTTTTCTATCTTTCTAAAAGTAAAAAAGCAGAAAGAGAAAGGAAATGCATATCCTTCTTAGGGGAATTCTTTTGTTGATAAATTACAAGCATGTGCAGGGAAGAAGGCATAAATCACATCAGACTTATTAATGCAGACAAATTAAAATATTTTTAAAAACCTGAAAAAAATATGGACATCTTAAAATTTGCATTAATGTAATTACCAGATAAAACTGGGACCAATAATGATGCTAAACTATCCACCAACCCACAGCTTTCTGCATTACCTTGAAACTTACCAGTTTGCAAGACTATATATAAAAACACAAGGAAAAAATTTGCTCTCAGGAATATTTAGTAGGAGCAAGACAGACCCTGTATTTTACCCTGATTTTGGGACAAAAAGGAATCAATGTTTCTCTCTGTAATTTCAGAGTGACCAAAGCTTGTCTGAGAGGGACACACAGAACGCCAATCAAGCTGGAGGGAAGACATAAAAAATTGGAAACAAAGAAAAAAAATTCAAGGCAATACAGAAGATACTCACCTGCTGATCAACAAGGCAATGGGATTAGCACTGGATAACTGATGGGGTAATTAAGATCAGTTTGGTCTAGTAGTTAAACCACAGGGTAGAAAACAATAGACCAGGAGTGTCAAACAGGACGCGTCATGATGAAACCGCACCCACCCCATTGCTGGCAATGGGGGAAAAGCTCCGATACGTCACCCGACCTCACGTGACATCGTGAGTTTGACATGTCTGCAATAGACTATGAGTTCAAGTCCCACCTGAGCTATGAAAGACAGCTTGGTGACCTTGAGTCGGTTACTCTCAGTCCAATCCACCTCACAGGGTTGTTGTCATCGGGAAAATAGGAGAAGAAAGGTATTTTGAGTATGTTTGCCACCTTGAGTTATTTGTAAAAATAAAGGGAGGATATAAATAAATAAGTAAAAGAAGCATGAAGAAATTTTGTGCTTTGAGGATGTGGAAAAACTGGACTGATGGAGAACAGAGATATATCAAGGTCACTGATGCACAGTAAGTTGGTAGGGATAGGGAGACTGGGCTGGTTTTCTAATAGCTCTAATTATAAACTCAGCATCCCAGAGGGACAAAGGCCTCAAAGCTGAGTCAGGCACTCCCAATGACTTGGCAATCTACTAGTCTCATCACAACAAGATGCCTGAGAAGGAATTTACAGTATTCTGTCAGATGCATTTTTTTTTCTTGGATCAGAGCTGATTGACCCATTGATTGCTGTCTGGAATCAAAAGGCTCAGGGGAAATGAATATTTTCCATACCTAAAGCAGCAAAAGGTTATCCATTTTTTCAGTATATTAGCCTCTGTCAAACTTGGGGAAATCATTTTAAAAGTTTTCATGGTTAGCTTTGCAAAGGTTGAACAGGTCATGTTCCAGTTTAGCTGGGTGCTTAAAGCACAAGAAATGAAAACATTACACTCAGTAGTAGCAGTCCATAAGACACGTATCATTCCTGGTTTTCCTTCATCCCAACAATTTCCTGAGCAACCTTGTCCAATCTGTTGCCTCCATATGTAATTTGACTAAGACTTCTAAACAGTGATGGGATTCAAATATGTGAACAACTGGTTCTCCTTTTAAAAAATCCACTCAAACTTCAAAGACCACTGAAGGTCTCAACCATTCAGATAGTGTGCCTGCTGATTTACTAATTCCCAGATGCTCTTGCTTATTACCTATTTTATTCCTGCTGTCTTCTAAATTCTCACCAGACTCCTGATTAGCCTGCTTTACCTATTTGTTACTTGATTGCCCAGCTTGGAACAGTGGAATTGTATTCATCTGATAGTTGCTTGGATTGTTACTATTGGCTTCATTATCAAGAGCATCACTCAGCAACTGAATGACAGACAGATTTGCACTGGGCTCCACACTGAACACCATTTTTAAACCAACCTACCCCAGCTTCTTCCAGACCTGCTGGCATTCCAGTTGACAGATGTTCCAGCCAGCATACTGGGAATTCTGGGGAAAATTACTGGAGAACTATGGCTCTCAGGCAGAATCCCACCATTTGGTTCTCAAGCATCATGTACTCTTTGGCTTTTAGCAAATGATTCTGCCTAAGTTTCCCATCTGGAAAGGGAGATAATAGAGCTGCTGGGAGGGAAAACATAGCTGGCAAAGAATTTGCAAATTCACATAAAAATTGTTCCATTAAAAAAGAGAGAATTTAGCACTACTTATCATTCTAAACCACACACATCATGTGCTTCCAAAAGGCCCCCAGAATTGCTTTGTACAGAGACAATATATTTGCCTTAGCAAAATCTCCTAGTAAACAATCTCTATGTGCTATCCACAGCAGGCTGGCAAAACCATATGCCATACCAAGCTGAGCTGCAAATGAAGTATTTGCTTGGGTGCCATTAAAGTAAGATAGGCATGGTCCAGCATGATATTTGAAGTTCAGCTCTTATTAGCTGTCACATACTTGAATATATATGTCAGGTAATAACACTGACACTGGTCAGCTGTAGCAAACCTTTCAACTATTCCATGCATTATTTCACACTGAATTGAACTGGCTTCTCTCCAAGGGAATTCTCAAATCTCTGAGCAAAGATATCTGGATTATCTCTGCTGAACCTCAACATGTTCTGAAATACTTGTGACAATGAAACCACCCCAATTTTGCTGTTGAATGATTTTCTTAAATTGCTACCAAGGAAGAGCCATAGGTGGAAAGAATTGGGTTCAAAATTAAGCAACTTAAGAACTAACCTTGATAAAAAAGGTCATTTACATCTCTCTTCTTGTTCCCTAGCTATGTTAAAATGGTTGCTCAATAGGGTTATTGTGCCCTTAAAACTGCATAGGCTCTGCTAGAGCCCATCATTTAGATTCCCTGTGACTATCAGCCATGCTTTTCAATGATTAGGAAGCTTTATAAAGACAGAAGCTTCATTGTGGCCTACAACATATCTCAATATAAAAATTCTATGCAGGAATATTGGCCAAAATAGAATTATTTTACATTTAAAATTCTGCTTGAAACAACCCTAAAGTCCAGCAACCAGATGCTTCAACCAACCAAAAGCTGTCTAGTACAGTGGTTCTCAACCTTTTTAATGCCGCGACCCCAACCAGTCGTAAGTCGAGGACTAAACCGGTCGTAAGTCAAGGACTAAACCGGTCGTAAGTCGAGGACTTTCCCTGCCCGGGAGTGCCACGCATGCGTGGTTCCGCCCCCTGCGCCAGCCGAGACGTAGCTGGTAAGCGGCAGAGACAGAGCAGGCCGACCACCAGCTGGCCCAGCCTAAGGGAGGTAAGGCACCTGCCAGAAAAGGGGGAAAAAATGGCGGACAAAAAAAATGGCGGACAAAAAAAATGGCGGACAGCCTTGCTTGGCGATCCCCATGAAATGGTCGATCGACCCCAAATGGGGTCCCAACCCACAGGTTGAGAACCACTGGTCTAGTACATCATTGCCAGACCTGAAGAGATAGTATAAAAATCACTTTAACAGGAAATGTCTAAAAATCTCAAGCTCCTGAACTTGTTGTTCTATTGTTTTGTTTGACTTTGGTAAATATACTGTTATTTCAGAGTTTTGCAAACTTCTGTCTTATACTGCACAGCACAAAAAGGTTTTATTTCTATGAATCAAAATTAGAAGGAATCTTTTTGCACTGTAGTATACTGCGTTCATATTTTCTCAGCCAATTCCAAAACCAGTAGGTAGGTATAATCTCAAACTATCAAATATTCTAGTTCAATCTTCTCCACTTGAGATGTCCAAGGACTTACAACTCCCCAAATTACTTGCCCTGATTTGCAGTCTCAACACATCTAGATGCAGTCAAGTTAAAAGTAGTTGATATAATGAATATTGTATTTTGTTCTCCAGCACAGGGGTCCCCAACCCTCGGTCCGTGGACCAATACCGGGCTGTGGCATGCCAGCAACTGGTCTGCACAAACAAGCAAAGCCCCATCTGTGGGATGAAGGCAGCACACAAAACCACGCATCCTCCGGTCCATGCAAAAACCTCTCTCCACAGAACAAATCACTGGTTCTCAAAAGTTGGGGACTTCTGCTCCAGCACTTCTTTCTTCGTAATAAATAAAAATCCACAAGTCCAATCAACTATTTGAGGCAACAGAGCTGTTTTTGAGATGGAAAATTCTAGCACATGCATCGTAAGACTGTGCAGTCCTTTGCAATGTTTGTATTTCTTTGTTTAGCAGCAATATGTTATTGAAGGGGTAATCAATCCCCATGTAAGATCTCTTCAGACCAACAAAACAATGTAATATACACATAACCCAATACAATGGCTTGATTTTTCAAGCTCTACTTCAGTTGTCTTGTGCCACATTACTATCTCTTGCCTTTCTGATAACCTTTTAAATTGGGTAGTTCTATAATTCCTTTGGTATGAACGTTGAAAGAGCAGCACTGCTGATTTCATCCCCATTTCATTCATTGACTCTATTCCCAAAAGAGAAGCTTCTGTTCTCTGACATCTATACCTTGCAGATCTCTAAAGTTCTGGCTCACGTTGAAATCTGTGTACATAAGTTTCCACATGCAATGCATGTACATTGAGGGCAGATGTGGGAAAGCCATGAAATGCAGAATTAGCATTTCTGTCTCATGCACCTTCAGTAGAGAAGTAATAGCACACAAGGGAGTGAATACAGCTCCTTGTTAGCATTTTTGTTCAATTCTTGTACTTGTTCATCCCAGGCAAAACCACATAATTCGTGGCCAGGCCAGTCAAAAGCAGCCAACTATGTTTGATGGTGTACAATGGAATGGATAAATTTTATTTATGTTGCCCTTCTAGATCTGTTAAAATGTGGTTGTCAAAGTCCCTAATAATTCATAGGAGGTGGCTAGGATGATATCTGTAGTATGGCAAGAGAAACACTTCATACTGTATACCCCTGACCTTTCTTCAATAGGATGCATTACTTGAGGTTTTAAAATAGTGGTTACCAGTGCTTTTTTTCTAAAAAAAAAAAAAAAAAGGTGCCAGAACTCACACACATCATACAACCCGCCTTGCCTACCCTACAAAGTTCCATCCAAAAAAGGTGCTGGAACTCTGTTCTGGGCGTTCTATGAGAAAAAAAGCCCTGGTGGTTACAATATCTTTGTCTTAGGACCTACGTGATTTTAAATTAAACAGATTTTAAATTTTTTTAAAGTAATTAAATAGAAAAAAAGTTTAATGTTAATTATGACACTACAGGTAGTCCTCCACTTATGACCACAATTAGGACCAGAATTTCTATTGTCAAGCAAAGCGTTGTTAAGTGAGTTGCATCCAATTTTATGATCTTTTTTGCCATGGTTGCTAAGCGAATCACTACAATTGTTAAGTCATTCACAGAGTTAGCAAATCCAACTCCCCTCATTGGTTTTGCTTATCAGAAGCCAGTTAGAAAGGTAACAAATGGCGATCATATGACCCCAGGATGCTGCAACTATTGCAAGTACATTCCAGTTGTTAAGTACCCAATTTTGACATTTGACTATGGGGATGCTGCAAAGGTTATGAGGATGGTTCTAAGTCGCTTTTTTCAATGTCATTATAACTTCAAAAGATCACTAAATGAATGGTTGTAAGTTCAGGACTCCTGTATCCAATATCTTCATGAATGGAATTGTGAATGGAACTACATAACTGAAGAATTCTGCCCGAGTCATTATATTATTGTTGTTGCTATTATTATCTCCACTACTGATATTTCATAGGTACCGTTCTTTAAAATTTAAAAGCCTATATAGTTTATCTAGGCTGCCTGAAGCAAAAAGTTCTCCCTCTAGTTCAGCGGTCCCCAATCTTTTGGGCACCAGGGACCGGTTCCATGGAGAGAGGTTTTTCCGAGGACCGGAGAAGGTATGGTTTTGCGTGCTGTCTGCATCCCGCACATGGGGCTTCACTTGTTTGCGTGGACCGATTTTTGGCATGCCGAGGACTGGTGCCGGTCCATGGACCGGGGGTTGGGGAACCCTGCCCTAGGTTCAAGGCAACTTCTGAATCAAAATGACTGAAAATGCTTGAGCAAACATGCTGCACTATGCAAACCTGTGAACAAACAAATCTGTGCACATGGACCTATGCTGACAGCAAATGTTGAAAAATTCTGTCTTCTTCAAAAGAAAGAAGAAAAAATATGGCCCAGGTAGTGTGTGTGAGAGAGAGAGAGAGTGTACACACCACATACACAAGTCCATTATTCACTAAAAATTGATATCTAGAGGAGTGAGTGTGGCAATTATTCCAGATATGGGAGCCTTACAACTGTCTCTTCCTCCCTTCTCCCTTTGATCTTTCCTTCAAGGTTAATGTTTCTAGCTGCACAGGTGGCTCAGAACATTTCCCAGGTGTGCAACAGGTTTGGCAGACAGCCCAATTCTCCTAATCAAGCCAATGATATACCTGCTCTTGATCCTTCTTTCTGATACTACATCAATATATACTGAAATACAAAAAAGTAGATGGAGTGTCATAAAACCCAATAAAAGTCAAAGTTCTCAAAGTTATGATAGCCCATTAAAGAGAATATTAAGTCTGAGGGGGCTGGCTTAATCTTGGGTAAATTTATTTTTCTCTCTCCCTTTCATCTAGTTTCTACTTCCCCCTGTCCCTCTTTTTTGAATCTGACCAGCATGTAAAAATGAATGTGAAATAGGAAGAAAAATTAATTACTGTAGCCGGGGTAAATCTGAACCATACACATCTCTGCTCCAACAATTGTTATCTGATCTATGTCCCTACCCTATAGGCACAGAATACTATAGAATCCTATAGGATCTACAAGAGATTTTACACAAAGACAAAGATAGATATGGATTCCACATTGATACTAATGTAACAATCAACAATTATATGTAATCAAGGTCTGCTCTCATGCTTCCAGGCCCCGTTAACTGAGGACATACAATAGAGCAGACATGTCAAACTCGCGATGTCACGTGACGTTGCACGGCGTATTGGAGCTTTTTCCCCATTGCCGGCAATGGGGGTGGGCACAGTTTCTTCATGACGCATCTGGCCCGCGGGCCAGCAGTTTGACACCCCTGCAATAGAGGATGGAACTACATTGACTGCTATCTAAACCTACCAGATTATTTTTTAAAAAGAGCAAAATCATCCTTAAAAGGATAGAGATTTGTGTCTTGGATTACTAATATGTTATATTCAGCAACTACTGAAGAGAAGAAACTCAGCAACACTAAAGGGAAGCAATATAGTATATTTGAAAGAATACTAATCAGAGGCTAAAATGAGCCACACAGAGAGGCACACAAAGCTCACTTCCTTTGGATAGCTTATTTTTGAAAGCCTCTTATCATCCAATATTCTCCAGGCTATTGAAAATTAACTGCTCTGGCTTTGCAGAGTTGCTTTATAACATGCCCAGAATCATTCTTATGTTTGTGAACAAAGTTTATGATACATGTCTTTGCAGTTGCAATGACCACTTACTACTTCAATGAGACCATCATGAAATTACAGAAATATACTATATGCTTGATTCAGCCCTCGTCCTCTCTCTACCTCTGCCTCTCATACATACTCTCTAAGAAGTGCCAAACTGCAGCTTTCTACCTAGTCCAGATGAAGTAACTGCAATGAAAATTTCCTAGGATCTTTTAACTCAGCAAATGCTACCAGTGTGTTCTATTCTATTTTCTTACAAGCTGAAAACAGAACTTTTCCTTCTGCTGAGCATTTCAGAAGTCTAAATTGGCTTTTTTTTTTACATAGTTCAAATTTGTATGCAGCCCCAAGAGCAAAGAAACTGGGAACCAAATCTTTGCTGACTCCCATATAATGGAACTGTAACTGCCTAGTATTTTAAGAACATTTAGCCAAATCAGTTCTGTTTCTACTATTCTTTATGACTTATATTCTCTCTTTACAGTTGGAAAAAATGTACTATAATTGAGAGGGAAAACCACATTTTATATCAGTAATACTGGTATAAATGGAGCCTATTAAATTATTGCACTGAGTATAAGTTTAGACTTATTCACCACTTGTTATTTTAGTTTTTAACTGTTACTACAGTTAAACCAATACCAGTAGAGACAGTGGGTCAGTCATCAGTAACTGAGTTTAAACATGCTTGGGATAAACATATATCCATCGGCTGATAAAAATTTAAAAAATAAAATTTAAAAAAAAACAAAGAACTCTATGAACTACTAGGTCTTTTTCTGCTATATGTTTTCTATGTTTCTAAATTAACAGTTTTTTAATTGGCTTTAGTGGTTGAATGTTCTGGTTGTGAGTTGTGTTTTAATTGTGTACACTATCCAGAGTCACATGAAAGTAAGATGGGTGGCAATTTAAATTCAATGACAAAAAAAAACAATTCCTTAGATGTTTCCTTAAAAAGGTGTATGTGCTTAAAAAGTAAGATGAGTGGCGATTTAAATTCAATGAAAAAAAAAACAATTCCCTAGAGGAAAAAAATGTTTGCTTAAAAAGGTGTATGTGTGTGTGTGTGTGTGTTTGTTGTGTGTGTGTAAACACTCGTACCAATTTAGCCTTATAAATCATATTAAATTTCTTCAAACTGATCAACCTAGTAATAATTCCTCACTACTAGTCTTTCTCAATCTATAATTGTTGTAAGCCATCTTGAATGTTCATGCAAACAGAAAAATGGATGCGAATCTAATAATATAAATTTAATTCCCATAATCTCTAAATATTTGGTGGGATCAGTTTAGATAACATTGCTTCAAGCTTTTTGTTGCTTACCAAAACAGCTATAATGATAGATAAAATATTAAAATGTAACCCTCATTGAACTGGGACAGAAATGGATTTGACTTAGTAATGGCTTCAGGGCTTGTTCCTGAATTTCGAACAATAAACTAAGCTAAGATTTTATATCCATATTTTGCTGAATAAGCTACATTTGGCTGAATTCACACATTTGAAATTCAGGCCATTCCAACTCTCAAAGAAGCAAACCACATGGCTTAGCTCGTTTTCTGAATGTGGTGTCTGAAATTCCTGGGATCAGAATATTCATGTGAACAATTCACACATACTTTGTTCTCATTTTATTTTGTGTTAATGTAATCTATTTTTTCCATTGTTTACTGTCCACTGATGTTAGTAGTGTAGTAGTTGGGAGTGGGGTTTAATTTAATTTCACTGGAACTTATTGGTTTATTGTCTAGAAGTAAATTTATTGTGCAATCTAATAATTTCTGGCAGTAAGTAATATTTTGATGGGGCCTAATAAAATGGTCCCTATTGAGGCTGCTCTTTAAAAAAAAAAAAGCAGGGTGCCTATTACATTTGCAGAGAAAAACTATGGTGCTCTTTTATTCTAAGAATAAAGCCTAAAATCTATTTTGCATTTAGATCAGGAACAAAGGAATTCATAATGCATTTTTTTTTTCAAATGTAGGAATAGCTACAGGAAGAGGAATTATAATTATTAGGATTACAAGAGATGGGGATACTGTATAGTAATTGTTATCTCAGCAAAAAAAAAAAAAACTTTCTCTGAATCAGCTTTTTGGCAGCCTCTCATGCTCCAACACAAGAGCAGCTTCAGAGAGCTAATCTTCATTAAGGAGAAAAGAATTCAACACATGCACTGTCCATGCTATTTCATTTTTTTAATGTGTATATTAAATATATCTGCGGATTTGAGGTCATATCTAGTTCAGCATTTGCAAAACTGCATTTCTTTTTAAAGAAAGAACAGCTATGCTGATCCATTAAATCCAAAATCCACTGCTGGGAAATACCTTTATAAAGATCTACTATCTGTTATTTTCAGAGTTGTAATAGATTGAGACAACCTATAAATCTCATAAAAACCCAAACTAACTGAACTGGTACAAAAATCATGCAAGATTTTGGGTTTACCATCAAAGCAGGTAATTTAAAAAGTATATGTGAGGAAGAGTGCTTAGAGTTCAAATGTTCAGAGTTAGGACAGGCAGTATAGGCCTTGAGGGTCGTAATTTATTCTATGAGGGTGGATTAGATGTTTCTTTCAAATTGCACTTAGCATAGTAAAACCAAATTGCATTAGCTAACCTCTACATTTCAAACAATGTAACTTTGGACATAATCATCTCTTGCCTTGGATGAAATATGCATATTCCTGGCTAAGCAAACTACAGAAGTAAAGAGCAATGTGACAGGCTTTTAGATTGTATCTGTTCTGTTCAATCCCATTTACAACATATGGTACAGTATGTTCTGTTTTATTGATCTCTATCCTTTAGTTGACTCTTAGGAAAAAGTCCCCTCTTGTCTGCTTTCTTCCTTTAAATTACTCTATGATTGATGGATGTGAGGAACAGACAGGTATTTTGCAAGAATATCCAAATACAAATAACCTCCAAAAAAAGTTCCAAACTCATTACTGCACCTCTTCTCCCCCCTCCTCTACATTGCAATGCTTTGAATTGGTATAGAGAATATTAAAATGAGGCTGTATGGCTGAATTATATTTGCTGTGGGAAGCACTACGACTCAGAAATGCC
Organism: Protobothrops mucrosquamatus; assembly: GCF_001527695.2. Lineage (NCBI taxonomy): Eukaryota > Metazoa > Chordata > Lepidosauria > Squamata > Viperidae > Protobothrops > Protobothrops mucrosquamatus. The sequence continues at coordinate 77,220 of NW_015388822.1, forward strand.
TATGTTGCAATTATTGCAATGGTTTGGGATCCTGTACATTCTCAGCTGGCTACAGTAAAACAGCTCTCTCACAGGAACAAGTTAAGAGAGCAATCCCCAAAGTGGTGATTCAGAATCAATTTAATAGCATATTGAGGTCTTGCAGGTGGTTTGCCAGATGCCATTCCTATAGTGGGAAGAGACCAAATGGCCATCATATCCAATACCATGAACACGGTATTCAATTTGATAGCTGTTGAATTTATTGGAAATGCAATACCTTCAAAAATATAAGAGGTTGAAATTCCAGAAAGGTAAGATATAGCTGCATAAGGAACATCTAAACTAGGATCCTACCTCATTCCTGTTTATTTAGGAATCACAGTGAATGGGGGGGAAAAAAGTATTGAAAGGCTGTTTTTGTGTAAAATGTTTATCCATGCCAGCTTAGCTATGTTTTAACCTATTAACCCACTTTTCTGAATTTCCATAACATATTGATTGAACAATAATCTGACCACACAGGCTGGATTCAGGCATTAAACTAAAATATGGTTGGCTGCTCTGTGGTTCAGAGTGTTGTGTGAACAAAGACAACAAAGGTGTCTTTGTTGCCCTTTGCTGCCTTAATTGCAGAGTAAAAAGGTAGAATGGGCAGTAAATTATGGTCTACCAAAGACAAGCATCTGTCACACTTTAGGCTTCAAGCTTAGTATCCCTGAATGCATCTAATGACTAGGTCAATAAATAACAAAGAGCAGACAAAACAGCACATGCACATGCTTATCTATGTACTTCAGCTTAGACCATATATAGAACAAAGTAAAGTTTCAGTAATGACAAGAAGTGGAAGATCTGGAATGTGGAAAGAGACATAACAGTATAATCCATTTGGTTGCATGTCAAAAACAGTTAAGATTCACTTAGACAAATGGGAGGGTTGCATGGCTGAGCTAATTACACTAACTCTTAAGATTTCAGTAGACTATTGGACATTAACAATCTTACAGAATAATGAAAAAAACAGAAAGACAGGCTCCTTGCCTGAACATTTTATAATTTAAAAAGGTATACAACAGAAAAAGAGAGAGTTTAATGAAGAGAAGGACGAGGGGGGACATGATAGCAGTGTTCCAATATTTCAGGGGCTGCCACAAAGAAGAGGGAGCATTTTCCAAAGCGCCTGAAGGCAGGACAAGAAGCAACGGATGGAAACTAATCAAGGAGAGAAGCAACCTAGAACTAAGGAGAAACTTCCTGACAGTTAGAACAATTAACCAGTGGAACAACCTGCCTCCAGAAGCGGTGAATGCTCCAACACTGGAAGTTTTTAAGAAGAGAATGGACAGCCATTTTTCAGAAATGGTATAGGGTTTCCTGCCTGAGCAGGGGGTTGGACTAGATGACCTCCAAGGTCCCTTCCATCATCATCATCATCATCATCATCATCATCATCATCATCATCATCATCATCATCATCATCATCATTATTATTATTATTAAAAACATAAGAATATCACAAAGACAATAGCTAAATTTACAAAGACTTCAGCTTTGAGTTCTGTACATTTCCACTGTCTTTCTTTGGGAATCTCATGTCTTTCTCACAAAATTTCAATTCCCAGAATGCTTTACAAAGAGTATCCAAATGGTCACTATATAAGTCTAAAACTGTAGCCTACCTGCATTGTTAATACTGACACATACCTAAGCATCTGATAGATCAGTTCTGCAGCGAGAATGCTTCCAGCAACCTTACTTACCAGGAACTCACTGGGAAAAAAAACTTGCTCTGTTTTTTGTAAGACTTCAGTCATTTAAATCATTTTATGTACTGTTTCAATAAAGTATCTCCCCACTCCCTATCTCTTTTAATTCAAATACTGTATCCAATAGAGCAACATCTTTTATTGGATTGAAACTTTTAACAAAGCAGAATTAGAAGCAGAATTATGTAAAACCATAATTCATGTTAGAGGTATTCAACGTCTCTCCAAAGTTAAGATTAACACACACACACACACACACACACACACATATATGTATATCCAAGCTAAATATGTAAATAAATGAGCCAATTGTCCCCACACTGAGCCACACCCAAAAATTGAAGGAAATATTTTCAAGATTATAAATAGAATTTGCTGACAATGCTTAACATATAGATCCAGCAATGCATAATAGTAATTTATAGAATGTGTTTATAGATCTGTTGTATTTGGAAATATCCCCTATTGGAAGACATCTCTGGAATCACTCTGCATTAACAATTAAGTCAAATGCCAGAGTTCACTGATTTTAACACCTTATTCCATTATTTTTAAGGAAGCTTTTCTCCTTTTCCCTTTTGATTTAGCACTTAGAAGGCAAGCAAGAAAGAGGAACAAGTAGCAGCCTTCTGTTCAAAAGAACACTTTTAGATTCCAGTGTATATTACTTTTTATATGCATATTCTGTGATATTAAAGATAATGATGACTGCAGCTATTTCATTCTTTACTTGTCAACTGAACACTCTCCCCGTTCAGGTGATGGAATTATATGACAGCTTTCAACAAACAAGTGTCACCGGGAGCTGCAATCAGCATCTTTGTTTCTCTGGAAAGGGGTCTATTACTATCCTCCAACTTGAGTCAGTCCTCTCATACAATTTTATATGACCCATGGAAGGCAAAATAGATATGAAAACAGCATCTTAACAAAGCTGGAGATGTATTTGGAAGTCACTTTAGAATATCTGAAATTAAATATATGGACTGACTCCAAGTGCTTTAACATCACAGAAATTTTCTCTCTCTTTCATAGATTTATAGTATGTATTATGACAGACTATGTAGACATAGAGCAGGCATGTCAAACTGCCAGCCCATAGGCCGGATGCGTCATGCCGACGCTGTGCCCACCCCATTGCTGGCAATGGGGAAAAAGTCACGATACGTCGTGCAACGTCACATGATGTTGCGAGTTTGATATGCCTGACCTAGAGCCTGGGATTATTCATTACTGAATTTGCATTTATATTTCATATTTCTTTTAATTTGTTCGCAAATTTATAAGGTCCCTCATCTCACTAAATGTGACTCTGAGCAACGTACAACTAACAACAACTAAAACAATGTAATAAAAATAAAAATAAATAAAATGCAACTTGTGGGACAATAACAAGCATCTAGGCACAATACAAACACTTCACACAGGAGCTCAAGTAGGCATATGTGGGATTCCACATTTTATCCCAATAACAACCACACTATAAATTGGACTGAGAGAAAGTCACCTTCTTAACACTATCATTAAGACCTGAATCTGGATCTTTCAGATCCTATTTTAATAATACATCCATTTCAGAAAACTGATTTATTCTTTCATGAAGAGGACCTATTTAACATCTCAAGACTTTTATTATTTTTATCAATGTATAAAATATAAAGAAAAATAAAAAATAAGAAATTAAGGAAAGGAAAAAGAGAGGGGGGAAATATGAGGTACAAGGGGAGAAAGAAAAAAAAGTGTTGATTTCTGACTCTTTTTAGCACAGTACAAGATAACAATATTACAGCCTCAACTTTTTACTTTTACACATTAGTATATAACTAGCCATTTCTGTAAAAACAAATCTATCTAATCGGCAAGACCAAAGTGAAAGTTTCATATTTTTTATCACAAGCACAAAATCCAGAAGTGATATCCAAATAAAAAACAAAATTAAATATATTCTCCTCTTTGAATAAAACAATCAATTTAACCATTTCTGTTTCATCTTCCTTGCTGTGGAAATTATATGTATTTCTATTTGCACTTTAAAATCTTTATAAACTACCACCATTTATATTAACAAAATTCACTGTATTCTCTCAGATACTTTAACCTTAAAGGGAAAAATACTTTTTTTTCATCCATTTTAAAACACTAAGCTTTTCTTTAAAAACATTTCTAAAACCAAAACATTCTAATACATCTTTTTTAACTTCCTTTTAACATATATACTTTAAAGTTCATTTTCAGACCAATAAAACTCCAACTAACTCCAATTAACTCATTAAATCTAGACTGCTCCCTCCAAGTTACCCTCATAGAATATTTTTCTTCTTCTTGTATACATCCTTTTTAAAACAAGAAGCCCTAATATATGGTTCATACGTAATTCATAAACCATGATTAATTAATCACAGTGGCTAAGTTACATATTACACTAAGCATAATATTGTTTGTTTTTATTCTAACATGAATTAATGGCATAACTCTCAGTTCAAATATTGTAAGAAATCATGGTTTCTTATAAGAATGGTTTGCTGAATAGGTCACCATGACTGGGTTCACATAATATGCTAAGACAAAACCAAATACACAAACACATACATGCCTATAATACTGACAGAAAACACTGCTATTACTAGCACCTTTGAAATTCCATATACATCTAACGGTATCACCAAAGCAATTTTATTATTTGAGGATTTCTAAATGCTGATGAATGCCCTGTGGGTTACTTCCCTTCAGCTAACCAGGTTCCCTTTTGTAATAATTCTACTTTCCTGCATCTCAAGCTCAGACTGCACTGGATCACCTATAGATTAACCCTTTACCGATTTTCTCCTCTACTGATATATTTGTACATCTTCTTCAGAGATTGCAATTTCCTCAGGCTTGGTTGCAGCTGCTGACATAATTGCAGGAGCAAAACTACAGCCAGTGGGGCCTTCTACCTTGGCAAGCCAATTCTGGCATTATAAAAATGCAAAGGGCAAAGACATGCAAAGATCACAAGCTTCTTCTCTTGCATAAATGCCGTTAGTGTAGCTGTTGGTCTAATGGTCTGATAGTGTAGCTAATGGTCTAACAATTAACTGACATGTGTTACATGTGTTTTTAGGTAATTAATTATTTGTAGCATGTCAGCAGCCGCTGGCGCCTGACATCTGCTACCCATCATGTGAGAACAAAGCAGTTAGCAGACATACAATCTTACAGTCTGAAACCATTTATCTACAATACTACAGGCTGACAAAGAACTTCCTTTATTTAATTTGTAAAGCACTGCATTGGAATACTATACTATAGCTGGATGAAAAAGTCTTTCCAAATTCTCCAACGAAGTTGTGGGCAGAGAAACGGACTGGATGATATCTCAGAGTTTCCCTTGCAGAAGGAAAAGACTGCCACCAATGTTATCAGAAGAGGACTTCCCCTTAGTCTTGACCATAGTCCTGTTACTGAAAAACATCAATGGAAGGAATTTCCTCATGTTTCCTGGGAATAACTGAGATATTATTGTACTATGCCAGGCTGGGAAATTATCAAGGACCCCTTGGCCATCTCATATATAAGTGCAAAAATTCCACCGCTACATGCACATGTAGCTATATCCCATCTTTGCTCAAAAACTCAAGGCACATAGATAGTGATCTATCCTCCTATATTTCTTCATAACAACTCTGTGAAGTAGGTTGGGCTGAAAGTCATCAAGTAAGCTGCTGTGGCTGCAAATGGAGTAGAAACCAAATCTCTCTGGTGTTAGTCAAATACATTAGCCACTATGCCTTAGTCTTTGCCCATACTGTTTCATTTTTCAACTAAATCCTGTTCCAAAACTGAGTGTAAACCAGCCCTTTCTTCGGCCTCTAGAGATCAGGTAGATTGGTTCTGCCCTCAGAAGGTCACCTAATATTATTTTTAAACTGTTTCTAACAGTTTCCTACAACTTAGTGGGGAAGCCAGTATGGTACGTTGCTGTTCTGAGGTGAGAATAGCAACGTACAACACTAATAAAATAACTTAAATTACATTGAATGCATGGTTATGCTACATGGAAAAAGAGGAGGGATGTTATAGTCAAGAGATGACACCATGTTTTGGGGATCTAGCAAGGAGGAGGAGAGATGAAGAAATGGAAAATAAAGGACTACACCTCTTTAGAATCACAAGGAAAGGAATGAGGAGACAAGAAAAGATGGAACAGGAAATGGAAGATCACCTGGCGAATATGTGGCAAATAAAAATAAATTTATTTTATTTAATTACTGTGAGAGTTCCTCAACACAACAATATTTGCCTTTCACAATAAGACATCAAAAGAGAAAGAGTGAGACAAAATACATAATTATTTTTGCTGCTGTTGGTATCATAGCCAAAGTAGAAAAGTAGAAAAGATGAGAATGACAATGCAGTATGAAGGCAACTCTATATAGTAAACCCTACCAATCATTCTATGAATGAACTTGGCTTCCTCTGTAAAAAAAATACAAGACTCCACTTTCTCCAAGGTGATTTATACATTTACAGGCATTCTAATACTATATGTATCATTTATAGAATTTTGAAAAATATATTTAAAGTCCAATCAAACAACATATGCCCACTTAGAATATTTCTGTAGCCTACCTGTGGTATGTAAACCAGCAGCTGAAAACCATGTTTCTGTTTTTCTTTCCAGCAGTTTTTTTCTCAGGACCAGATGAAGGAGAAAGAGGAGGGGTTGGAATTAACCACAGTGTGGAAACAGTAGAGCTGGTCTAACAACAGTTGTGGCCCATTAACAAGAAAATCTAAAAATACTGCATTCTGCAAAATTTACTGTTATCTTTATAATCTGTCAGCGCAAATTCATAGTTTTACTGTAATATAATAACAGCTATTAACCTTCACAAAAAAAACAAGACGAAGTTGCCATTCATTCATCATCATCATTTTAGCCATTGTCTATCTACTACAGGATGAAGGCCTCTTCCATGTTTCCAACCAATACAGTCCTCAGCTTTCTTTTGCCAACTGGGCCTGAAATACTTGCTGATGTCATCAATCCATCTTGTTTTCGGTCTCTTTTTATCAAGTGGAACCCATTCTATGGCTGCCTTGGTCCACCTGCGATCAGTTCTTTTTTCTATGTAACCAGCCCATTTCCATTTCAATTCTTTTACTCTCTTGATGATATCATATACTTTTGAGGCCATTATGTATAGAAATATAATCGACATTAATCAATGTTAAATTGTGTTGCATGGACCACCAATGACCCACTGATTTGTCCACTACAATCTCCCTGCATTTACCTCCTCTCACCTGGCCAGGCCAGTGCCCAGTCACTGCCTCAGCCCCACTCCCATTTTCCCTGCGAGAAAGCTGATCTGTGAAAATAGGCCAATAGCGGAAAACTGTCTCAATGAAGTGGGCAAATAATAATATAAAAAGCAATTTAAATTCAGAAAACTGACAATACTACATTCCAAAAGAAGCTGCTGGTGGTCCTCAATTTCTGTGTAGTTTGTGCTATTAAGAGGCCAGAAGTGCTTTTTGTTAGCAATGTTTATCCTATGGAGTAACTTGAGGTCATAGTGATCCTCCCTTGTTTTAGCCTGCCTGAAATTTTTGGAGACTAAGTAATTCTGAAGAGTTTACTGACAATGATAGGATACAAGTAATATCTGATTTATTTCTGTTTTAGGGTTCATAGCTTAAATTTTAAATTTACCACAAACCTTTGGTGTTTTTTTCTTAATTACTATATCCACTAAAAGTCTTGTCATTTTAAGTGGGTCTAAATATAACAAATACTGAACAAAGTATAATAATCAGGGGAAAAAACTTTCACACTTGAATTATGGTTTTATTTACATTTTTAATGTAAGTAGGAAGACAAACTGGGTTCACATCCCATTAAATCATTGGTTTATTAACCATTCTTATATGAGAAAGTAATAGTGACCTAATCCAATGTTATAACATGGTCTGAAAATTGCTATGGTTGAGTTCATATATCACATTAAGTCAAAAAGTCATGATATACAAATTCAGCAATAGAGAAGGACCTCTATGATGCATGTTTGAGAAGGACTCCATATTTATGCCACACACCTCCAACTGCCGAGGTCAGGTGATCAAAATTTCACACCTTAAATCTTTAAAAAATCCTCTCCTCTTGCATATATCCACTGAATAAAGGTCATTTATTAACCAGGAGGACACAATGCCCTGGTATGCAAATAGCAGTAGAGGTTCCTGCCTCAACAACAAGCAGTCTCTATCTTTCCCAGTTGCTTAGCAACCATGCTTTCCCTAGGATATTTACCTCATCTTTTGTATACTCTCCAGCTTTCATTCCCCTGATGTGAGCAGAGTTCATTTACTAGAATACTACCAGTCCTCTGCTTGATGCCTTACCAGGAGACTCAGTCAGTTTCTAGTTTCACCCAGTTCACATGAGAAGAGGATGTCTCTGGCTCTACTCACACAATACATTTAAAACCATAAGCCATGTTTACAAACCATAATAACCAAGCTAAAGCCAAACAATGCATGGGTCTTAAGTGTGTCCTATGACCATCATATTAAATCAGGAACGTGTTATTTATGTTTCTGTGGGAACTATGGAAAACTAAAGGTAGCCCCTAGGATGCAATTTGTGTCAAAATATTTTGACTTGGGCAGTGATATGATAATAGACATTTTATTTTGTTAACTATGGTTGGTGGATTAGCATGTTGTGAGAATGCAGCCAAAGTCTATGTCAATACTATCAGTTCAGGCTTCCTCTAAAACAGATGGCATAACCATACCTGGCTACTTTTCTTAGTATGACGAATATATTTTTAATCCAAAGATCCAAACACCCAAACATCAAATGCATTTGTTTTGAGAAGTTGGCTTTCGGAAATAACTCAATTTTAGCTACCATCTATAATGAGATATAATAATACTGAACTCTCTTAACAGTATTCTGCCTGAGATAATATGCACTCTCAAAACAAATTATCACAGCTACACTAAAAGGAATTTCAAAGAAGTGTATATACCACTCACGAGACTCATTGCACTGGATGCAATTTACTCCCAGGTAAGAATGTTTAGGTAATGGCTTCCTCAAGAGACACAAAAGACTGCATTTTTATGGAGTTTTCAATAGATTTCTTTCCATTACAATTTTCAAACTCTTCTAGGTGAGATGCTTGAACCTATCATTCATTACCTATTACCGTGAGCACTCCTATCTCTTGCCTCTAATAAGAATTTCCAAAAGATATATATATATATTATTACAGCAAAACCCAAAAAGAGTTCTTGAATCTTAAATTCTATAAAATTACTGCATGAGCTCAGGTAAAATACATGAAGTATTATCCTGAGAAAGGAGTACCCATATATTATAGACAGAGGTGAGGGATGGAATAATGAAAGGAGAGGTAAAAGAAATTTATAAATGTAGACATTGCATTAGTGAGAAAACAGTTGCTGGGTGTGACATAAGATCACAATTGGGATCAAAATGTCCATTGCTAAGCAATGTGGTTGTTAAATGAGGCATTGCTACTTTTGCCACGGTTAAGGAATCATTGTGGTCGTTAAGCGAATCACTGAAGCTGTTAAGTAAATCCAGCATTCCCTATTGACTCTGCTTGTCAGAAGCTAGCTGGGAAGGTTGCAATGCTGATAATCTAACCCTGGGATGCTGCAACCACCATAAATACAGGCCAGTTGCCAACCACCCAAATTTTGATCATATGACCGTGGGGATGCTGCAATGGTCATAAGTGTGAGGACTGGTTCCAAGTCATTTTTTTCAGTGGCATTGTACCTTTGAATGGTTGCTAAACAAATGATTGTAAGTCAATGACTACCTCTAAAAGATTTTATTAATTTATATTATTAATTTATATAGCCACACATCTCACAACAAAGTATCATATTCTTGTTTTCAGGTAAAACTTCCCAGTTTAACAATTCTTGGGAAATGTCATGTAGTATCCTATCTCAGTCTCTAAAAATTAAATATTTGAGGAAGATGCATGACAAGTGCATTTTAGGCATATACTTATTGAATAGGCCAGTTCCCAGTCTCCCGTTTCTAAGAAAGTTAACAAAATATTATGTAGATTAGAAGAACCACTTCATCTGGAAGAATCATTACTTGATCTACCTTCTATTCCAGGGGTGTCAAACTCGCAACGTCATGTGACGTGTCATTTTTTTTTCAATTGCCAGCAATGGGGTGGGCGTGGTTTTGGCATGACACATCCGGCCCGTGGGCCGGCAGTTTGACACCTCTGTTCTATTCTGTCTCTAGTCTGTACATTCTTAGTGACCCAGAGAGCAAACTTTATCTGTAGCTCAACAAGAAAAAACAACATTAAAAAAACAAAACAAAATGAGACATTAAGAAAACCATAATGATTCTTTGAAAAGGGTTCAGGGGTGGTTAGCTTTCTTTTTCACCATTATCTTTTCATTTTATTTTGATGACGGAACAGTAGCAGCACTTAATCAAACTCGGCTGACCTTGAAAAAGCTATGTAGCTTCATATCTAGTTAATGTTTGAGCTAAAAACCACAAAAATATCTCAGGGGTGTGGACTGAACTGGAAAATCAAGACAATAAATCTTTCAGAAGAAGGCAGTGGCAAACAGTTTTCATACCATTGCCAAAAAAGCTGCTTGGATATGTCCATATAGCCATCAAGCATGACTCAAGGGAAGTAGATTTTTCATTTGCTAGGATTTCATGTAATTATCACCAATGTAATTAATAAAATATGAAGCTATTGGGAGAAACCATCTAGCCTTGGAATTAGATGTCATCAGCATGCAGCAAGTCTGTGTTCTGTTAATTAAGAAACTGGGAATAATTATTTTCATCATGTATGTCTGAAAAATAGTAACTAAGACTGGAAAGTTAGGTTAGCAGCCAGGCCATATACACTAAGATGAGATGATAAGCTGTTTTGTATCACCTTACCTGAAAAAGCATTTGAGATAATTTTATAAGATTATAAAATTATTAGATTATTATTTGGCTGCCAATTTTAAGCAACTCTGGATGGCTCACAACAACTGTAAAACCTATAAATAAAGCAATCCTAAAACAGCAAAAGCAGTAAAATAATAAAACAAAACCCTAAACCTTAATCGTCCCCTTGGGATGTCCAAACAGGCTCAGTTACCCACTTTTCAAGCCTTCTATCCATTCAATCACAGTGCTTCAGTAAAAAGCCCGGCCTTTTACAGGTCTTCTGAAAAGCTAGAAGGGTGGGTCCTCTTGAATGGCTGGTGGTGTTCAACAAGGTAGAGGCGGCCACAGAACAGGCACGCTTCTGCGGTCCCACTAGTTGACAAGATTTCAGGAGGCAAACCTGGAGCATGTCCACCCTATCTGATCTGTTGGAACAGGCAGCTATTCTTAGGGAGAGGCAGTCTTGCAAATAATCAGTGTTGTGTAGGGCTTTAAAAGTGATAAATAACACCTTGAATTCAACCTGGAGGAAAACAAGGAGCCAAATAAATGGTGTAACAGGGGTTAATATATGGGTTGAGCACAGGGGACAGAATGCAGTACCAATATTAAACACGAGTGCCATTTCCCCAAGAGTAGATCACTCTGTCTCCCTCCATTCCTTCCCATGCCTGTCACCAACACAATGCCCTCCTGTACCACCTTTCCCTTTTCTCTATCAGGATCCCTTCCACACCCACACCCACGCCCAGCCTCCCATCCCATGGCCCTGAGAACTATTCAGATTCAACCTGAATAATCTAGACAAACAGGTTTTGCTTAAGTTCTGGTGCTTCTGGTATATATTCAGCACCTCCACCCTAGCAAGCCCTCCATCTAAACTTTCAAGTATATAAATGTGAAATATTATATATTCTTTTGCCCCATTTTGGTTGATTCCAACAATGTATTGTCCAGCTATGAATCCTGGATTTGTCTTCCTCTTACAAGGATAAATACAATAAATCAGCATACAGACACAACTATATAGGTAACTGAACATCTTGCCACTTTCTAATTTAAGATGTTTATTTGTTTAACCAATTTGCCCCAATGCTATAGAAATATAACATTTGCCTCAATACTATATTCTGCAAAGCTTCTAATTAATGTCTAAATGCCACGCAGTGTGAAACTATGACACAGAATGTATTAGCATGGGGTTTTTTGCATAACTCATTATTTTTGTTGCTAAAATGTTTTTTGCGGGGTGGGGGAGTTGAAAAATTACTTTTATTTGTTGTATCCTAACCGTGACTATACAAATATAATTTAAATAATATATGCACAATAACCAGAAATACAGAATACTGTACTTTCTTCCTTCTCTCCCTCCCTATGGTCCTAATAGCTGTTTCTCTTTCAGCTAGTTAATGTGGCTGAACGTGTTAAGAGTTACAACTATGCTCAAATACATGCAATCATCTCCACTATAAAATTAAAACAATATTCAAATATGTATATGTTTTTGTGGCTTTTTAAAAATGAAATTGCTTGTGAGTAGCTCATTCACATATTCTGTATTAGGAACTGGTACAAGACAAGTTATTGCAAATATACAGAGACAAGCTTTCTATTGTATATACAGTAGTGAAATGATTTCTCAGATGAAAAAATAACTGTTATAAATACACAATTGTTTTTTCTTATTATCAGTAAAACGTTCTTCCTACTTTCTTGATTTTTTCCCAGAATCTGCTGTTCAAGCATGTTTAATCTATAGCTAATTGATCCACCGTGATGTCATCCATATGTGTTTTCTTTCAATTCCCCAGCCAGAGCTGAAGTCTGCTACACTTTGACTTTTTTTTTCAACCCCCCCCCTACCCATCCCCACATATGCCCACACTAGCAAGCAGTGGGAAGGTATATATGTAGTCCACTTAAAATTGCAATGTTCTACATTTTTTTACTTTGAGTGTTGGAAACAAATGTCCCTGAACAAACACAATCTAAAACTTTAACAGTCAGTTGATCTATCATGAAGGAAAAAGGAATCTAAGGGCCAATTCACTAAGAACTTTTCTAAGCTAAACTGCAGATTTTTTCACTGATTTAAAACCTACAATGTCTGCTTACCGCTGGCAACAGCATATGATAGGCAAGTAAATATTTGTGTCATTTCATTATATTTACGCATTTCTAGAAAGCAAAAGTCTGTACAAACAGCCTTTCTCACAGCAATCTCAAAAATCTCTCCAACTCGCCTGTTATTCTAAACAATGGGAATCAGTTCACATTTCAGACTTTTACAAGTAGAGAAGCAGGATACATGTTGCCTTCAGCCATGTCTACCACAAATGCTTCTTTTTTTCATGATCTATAGAAGTCCTAGAACAAGCCTTAAAATACCAGGTTCTTGTTTTCAGCACCAGCTAAAAGATGTGTATTTACCCTGTAATAAATGTATCAAAAAATATCTTATGCAGATTTTCCAGAGGTGTTTTTTTCACCAGGCAACTGGATTTTCTTGTTTGTTCTTTGAAGATGTTTCGCTTCTCATCCAAGAAGCTTCTTCAGTTCTGACTGGATGGTGGGGAATGGCAGGATTTATACTCCTTGCAGACAGCTGGTCATTTGCATGAGGGGTCAAAGAGACCATCTATGTCAAAATTGAATAGCCCTCCCTCAACAGAGGGGGAGGGATACAATCTCATCTATTTCCAGTCTACAACACAGTCCTTTCAATGGTTCCAAGAAGGCTCCACACCCATTTGCACTATTCAGGTGACTCTGAAGATACAGATAAGCCTCCAGGGGATTCAACAAACAATAACAACTTTATTGTTACTTTGAATGTACATCAATCAGCATACATCAAAATGAAATATTAACAAATTTCATTTGTTTTTAAGTTCAATCTTATTTTCAGGTTTCAAGCATCCTCCCACTGTCAATAAGATACTGATTCATTATACTCCATTCATTACTTTTGTAAAAACTGGACCAAGGGGGGCTTTTCAAAATTGCAAATCAATGTTGCTGGATTGATTTTCCTTAACAAACAATACAATCCATACCCCTTGAGGCTGCTCACACAAAGCTTCACTTTGTTTTATTAAATCGATTTGCAGCAAAAACCGGTATATGTTCGTGCACAGCAAATCTCCTGTTCATTAACCTTTACAATAGCAGTCACTCTTATATCAGAAGCAAAAAAAAAAATACAAGACAAGGTATTTTTATTTATTTCTTGATTAAACTTTTAAAAACCATTCAGCCGCTCTTCCATATAAATACTGTCTTATGGTATGATCTAGCTGAAAGAACACTGGGGAATTATACTTTAGCAACAATGGAAAATTCTTTAGCAAGATTAATAGTCCTTAGCACAGGGTTGTAACCTACATCAGATGTCCTCATCACCTCAGCCAATATCATTTTAGTGTTCGTAGCATCCTGGATGGAATGAGGCCAATTGTTTTGGTCAGAATGAAGGAGATGGGAGAAGACAAGGTTTAAGAAGGGTTTTAAAAATTCAAGACTCTAAAATGGGTTGACTGGATGCCTATTTTGCCTTAACCCAACAATTTCTCCCAAAATAGGACAATAATTTTAGCACACCATTCCATTGATTCCCATCCATTCAAATTGCCAGGCTCTGCAACATATAGAATTACCGTATATTTGTTGCAATGTAGGTATATACATAACCTGAATTCATTCATTATTCTTAGACATACTTTCTCCTGACTGTGGTTTACTGAAAAAGCCATAATGGCTTGCTTCAGACATAACACTAAATCAAAATCAAGCAAACATCTTCAACATCTTCATCAACGATCTGGACGAGGGGATAGATGGGGAACTCATCAAATTTGCAGATGACACCAAGCTGGCAGGAATAGCCAACACTCCAGAAGACAGGCTTAGGATACAGGAGGACCTGGACAGACTTGAACACTGGGCGCTATCTAACAAAATGAAATTCAATGGTGAAAAAAGTAAGGTTCTACATTT
>NW_015388822.1:92243-120853 GCF_001527695.2 Protobothrops mucrosquamatus
TTATTATTATTATTATTATTATTATTATTATTATTATTATTATTATTATTATTATTATAAACGTTTTGATTTAAAACTGTTTTCTACGAAAGTCTAACCCAGCCTTAGTTTTACCTTCAGACACTTTCTCTTTGAGTTTGGTGTTTGGCAACCGCAGTTAAGCAATTCTAAGGTAATTATAAGTATTTCATAAAATTAGAACCATGTTGTTGGAGTGAAATCTAGTTTTTAAAGCTGCAAATGATGAAAAACACTGATATGTGAAAATAGGTTCATACACTGGACTAAATCACAAAATAGATTGTTTGATTTATCATAGTTTTTATGTGTGAACCAAGCCATTATGGCTTATTCAATAAATGTCATTTGGATGAATCATATATCTGAGAATATATGCTCACATTACCTAAAACCATCAGACATAACTTTCCAAACTAGGAAGTCCACCAGCTATAATGGCATAACATTCCCATGATAGCTGAGAATCCTCAAGTTTTATAATCTTGAAATATGTGAAATGCAATACAGCAACCATCCCTTGCCTGTCCCAGGATATTGATAATATCAGAAGAAGTCTTCACCTTTGAGGCTTTCCAGTTTGGGGAAGGCTGGTATCAAAGGTAGAATATTGATCATAAATCCTGCATGACATAAACCTCCGATGTAGATATGAAATTCAATAAAAGTTTTTAAGTAAGCCAAATCCATTCCTTAAAATGGAGCTGGTTATAATGGGGAACCTGTAGTTATACCCAGCCCTGTTTCATTTGGAAGAGGAGCGAGATTAATACATAACACGTTTACATAAATTCTACAAACACTCTTCTGTTCCCCCCCAAATGTTCTCTCTACCAGTATTAATATTTAACAGATCTCCAGCAATTTGTTCTTTTAAATGATGTCCCTAAAGAACGCATTAGAGAAAAGAAGCTGCCCTCCTCCTTTTCAAATTAATTGAGAAAAACTGCTGTAGCATTGTTCTAGTTTGCATGTAGCAGCTTGAAGTTGTATACAAAGAAATGGATGCCTGGAATTCAGATTTTAAAAAATGCAACATGGCTTGGCTGGCTATTTTTATCTAGCC
Organism: Protobothrops mucrosquamatus; assembly: GCF_001527695.2. Lineage (NCBI taxonomy): Eukaryota > Metazoa > Chordata > Lepidosauria > Squamata > Viperidae > Protobothrops > Protobothrops mucrosquamatus. The sequence continues at coordinate 93,328 of NW_015388822.1, forward strand.
CAATGCTAAAAAATGAAATGCTTCACAATTCTAGATGAACGTTAATTGAACTTAGTATCCCTATCATAGAGAGAAAATGTTATCTTGCTTTATAATTGAGGAACACAGCTGTAGAAAAATAACTATCTGTCACAGAATGCAATTCCAGCCTGCGCCAAAAGAGCCCTCCCTCTCATCCTTTCTAACATTCACAGCTGGATTACACTGGCCTATGCAGAATGGAGAATGAATTCACACAAAATGGTTTTTGTTCTTCCCTCCCAACCTTCCTTGAGTATGCTCTCCTGTGGACAAAAGCAGCATGAAAACCAGGCAATTACGAATATGGTTAGCAGCAACTTGAGGAAGGAAGGATTCCCTTAATATCGCAGTTGTAGAAAATCATATTCACAATTATTATGATAAGCTAATTTGCATCTAAATTTACCATTGCAAATAAATGCTTTTGAAATATATTCTGCATATTAATTCTGGATTTTTCAAAAATATCCTTTACCACAAGCAGACTTAATATCATTAAGAGTTGCTGAATTTTTTAGAGGGAGTTGCATTAGAAATAAAATATTATAGTAGGCCTTCTCCCCACCTCTTTCTTAATGGAGTTTTGACTCTCTCAAAGATTCAGTAGAAGTTATTTGATGCCTCCTTTCCTCTGCAGAGAGGATGGAAGAAATGTTAGCAGAAACAATACCAATTGTGTATTGGAATGGCAACTTCCAAAAATTCCATTCTAACTGAAAATTCAGACAATGCATTACCCAACACATGTAGAGAAGACTATATTTGGAAGGGAACATTGTGCAAGGTAGAAGTGAGCTTTGTGCTATCATCTTCTTATAACTATAATTAAAAGAAATAAGATATCAGTCGTGAATCACTGAACCACACTGAGCAAGGCTGGCACAGTGAAGCATAAAAAAAAATCAGAACAAGAAAAAACATCATTCAGATTGAATTTCGATATCACATTAAGCTGGAGTTACATTTTTAAGCCATTTAGTTTTCACTTGGTCTGGTTGTGGGAACTCAGAAATTCTACTTTGTAAAATATGATTTATGGTTTACTGTGCTGCATGATCACTGCCAAATTAAGTTTATTCAGTAGAGTGGTTATAACAAATGATGTATGAATTTCCAGCCCCAGGCATCTGGTATATACTGTGATGATAAAACATGTGCAAAAATGTCATGACACAAACCACAGCCTTTCATATTTGCATGATGCACATCTTGTCACTTATGCTTACGCCCCCTGCCACAGACATCATCATAAAATGATAAATAAAAGGGTTTCTGCATATTTAATAGCATTAGGACTGAAAGGGATTAGAAAGAAAGCCATGGCTGAAATACTGAGGGTCAGGAGCAGGTCTAGTTCCTTGTTTACAAATGTTGTCCTTTGTATATTGATGAAAGAGCTCATGCATTTTGTGATGCAAACATGTTTAAAGCAACTGTCCTCCCCTTTCATGGAGAAAATCTAAGAACTGACAAGAACTTGATGGCACATAATCTATCTATTCCTTAGGCACTCTCTGAATACAGGGACTTCAATTGCAAGATTTCTCCAGCCAGCATTACCATTATTGGGAACTGAGACAATTGACGTCCACACAGCTGGAAAATGGAAAGATTGGGAAAAGGTTTACACACAGTCTGCTTAAGATTTGAGTATAAATTGATTGCACCTATATAAACCTGAATGAGAGACCTTAGTCTTAAACCCAAATTCTTACTCCAGCTGGGGCTAAAGTTTTTAAGATGTGCTATCTCAGCAAAGTCAATTTGATGCTGTATGACTGAACACTCCAGAAAGATAGTTTCAAAGTCCCTTTGGCAGCGCAGATGTTATGCCTAGAGATAATACTGAGTAAAAATTTAATCCAAATGTTGCAGTATTTTTTTTAACTTCATTGTAATGGCTGCTTTTAAAAAATGTTAAACACCAGGTACAGAAAAACTAGTACTGGCAACCTGTGGGTATTTATTTACATCTAGAAACCAAAATACATATAAAAGATACAACGAATCAGAAAAGTAATCCAAGATCAAAAGAAAATAAGCAAAAGAACAAAAAGTAGGCTCCATAATTGCCCTGTCCCCAGGTTTGTTGTTCTTGTTATTCTCTCAGGCCTTCAATAATTTCCTGAACAACATACAGATGTCCTGGAGATATAAAACTCTGAATCAGAGTATATCACTCCCCAAATATTCTTCTCTTATAGTATGCAGTTATAAAGCTTTACTATGTATGTTCCTTTTGTTTTTGTTTTTCATTAATAACTGGAAGTATTACCAGGAAGTGAGGCTGCTATAGAATAAACACAGGAAGAAATGATGACTAACAGCTGTTCTACCTAACGCAACTTCTAAACATTTCTAAGACTTTTGTAGCAATGTATACCACCAGAGAAGCAGATAATAACCAGCAAAGGGAGGACTTTTAAGAATGTGAACTAGAAAGTTTTATCTGGTTAAAATGATGTCTCATTGATTAATTCAAATTTAAGTCAATGCATTTTTGCTTCAGTTACCCTGCCAACAACAATAGTTACTGAAGAAATTTTTACACAAAAATATGTATGTAAAGTTATTTCAATGGTCAAAACTCACGACATATGCAGGTAACCCTCGACTTACAACAGTTCATTTAGTGATTGTTCGAAGTTAACAAGGGCACTGAAAAAAGTGACATGACCATTTTTCATAGTTAGAACAATTGCACTATCCCTAGGGTCATGTGATCAAATTTCAGATGCTTGGCAACTCATATTTATGATGGTTGCAGGGTCATGTGATCACCTTTTGCGACCTTCTGACAAGCAAACTCAAATGGGGAAGCCAGATTCATTGAACAACCATGTTACTAATTTAACAACTGCAGTGATTCACTTAACAACTATGGCAAGAAAAGTCATAAAATGGGACAAAACTCACTTAACCAAAGTTTCACTTAGCAACAGAAATTTTGGGCTCAATTATAAGTTGAAGACTACCTGTATTATTTTTGTTTGAAATGTAATATTGTAGGGCTCTTTTTGAATTGTTGGATAACTATTCTGTCTGAAGTCATGCTTTGCTTTCAAGTAGAGGTAATCTCCTCCATTTTACCCACAATTTTAGATTCCCACTGGCTCATAGCAAGCCTACAAATAATTTTTAAAGTATTTTATCAAAAGATTACACTCTTTCCATTTGCCAGCCTGTTAAAGAAGTGAGTTGGGAATGTCAAAAGATCTGCATTAACATAAAATGATAAACTGGAAAGAGTAAAACAATGTCAAAAGAAAACAGCATAGATCCATGGCACCACTCTACCCCAATTTTGCCTATGATATGCATCAAACCTCTTCCCTGCCTTTTTGTTTTAGAAAATAGGAAAGTGACATGCTGCAAAGCAAAGCACCACCCTCTCAAATCATCTTTATCCACAGAAAGGATGTTGAACTCATTTTGACTGGACTAGGTTTTGTTTTGTTTTTTGTAACAAGCCATACCAAACAATCATTTTGTAAATGGCTAATTATCCTCACTCACCTCACACTCTCAAAATTGCAAATGCACCTTATGGAAAAAAAGTTACCTCTACCTGATACTTTATTTTCTGAAAATAAAGAAATTGATTAAGAAACAGGACACCAGATACAGAAATGAATTAAAAAAATAAGATATCTTAACCTTTCCTTGACACATACAAGATTCTTTTTTTTTTAATCTCTAAAGGTTTGCAATCACAATCATTCCAATTCAGCATGTAATTCAACGTGTTGATGAGACAGCAAGGCTGTATTTTTTTAAGAGAAACTTATTTAAAATTGTAAGGAACTGGGAGAATCATCTCTTGATGAAATGGGTGGCACATGAATTTTATTTATTTATTTATTTATTGTTTCTATTTATATCCCGCCCTTCTCCTTGCGGAGAAGGGCGGGATATAATTAAACTATAACTTCATTGAATTTATTTAAAATTATAGTTTGGGTGGGGATAGAGATAAATCAGCTTTTTGTACTTCATATACTAGCATGAAGTTGTTTTCATTGTGTAGCTTTATTTCATTTTCTTGGATTACAAAAACAATTACTATTGCTAGCACTGTCAATTAGTGAAGCTACTGTTTTCATAAAATTATGTCTTATTTTGGAAACAGGAAATTAAAAAAGACTTAAAACCAGAGAGTTTCTGAAAAGGCTTTTAGGAAACTTTCATCGAAGAAATCTCTTTGATGAAGATTGTACAGTGAATATTTATAGGTGGTGAGATTTCACATAGAGTGTCATCACAGGTACTTAAAATGAAGAAGCCGCGGGAGCTCAAGTTATATAATAAAGTTTCAGCTCAGAAAAATGACCACAGTGCCAAGGAACTTCATTAGAGCAGAGATGGGGAAAATGTGGCCTTCTAAATTTGCAGAATTAGCTTTTACTACTATTAGTCATGTCAGCTGGAACTGCTGAGAGTACTTGCAATTCAGCAAATCTGGACCGCCACAGGCCCTGCCTAATATGTCTATACATCTCTGGCAGATGTCCAGTTGGGCAAAGCGGCCAATTCATTAATAAGCCTTGAGCTTGGTCCTGGGAAAAACCCAGTATAATTTTCTTCCTCCCACCCTACCATTTGAGATGTGGAAAAGTTCTTTTTTCACTCAGCAGAAGATTATATGTTAATCATAAATCTCTGACAAAAAGGGCAAGGAAAGGGAGAGGGAGGGACAGTGAGAAAAACAGGTTGCCATAATCCTATTACAGATTCAGTGCAGCTTATTCTGCAAAGACCACTTTGCTGTTGCTAATAAAGCACAGTTGTCTGGGTTTCCAAGGCAACCAAGTCTCTTTATGTATTAGGAACTGCTATTGGCTTTTCTCTCCCCACTCTCTTTTTTTTTATTTAAGAGTTAAATCCCCTCTACTCTGATTTTGCCAGCATGGAGTTAGGTAACAAAATGAACCTGGTTATTGCCATCAACAGATAATACTGGTGGTAAAAAAAAAATGTAGCCAGGCTTTATTCATTCAAAGCATTTTGCAGCCCTGCCCATCAAAAGGGTTCACGCAGGCTGTGATGATGTCTGCCACTGCCACTTTAAGGCAGATCTACACCACTTTCTGCAGCCTTTAATAGTATATGCATCTGATAAGGTGGTGTTGCTATTTGCCTTGCTGTTTGCCAGTTTTTTAAAAAAACAGTGTTTGATTCTCCTTATGACAGAAAATGGTAGTCCTCAACTTATGACCACAATTGAGCCCAAAGTTTATGTTGCTAAGTGAGACATTTGTTAAATGAGTTTTGCCCCATTTTACAATCTTTCTTGCCACAGTTGTTAAGTGAATCATTGCAATTGTTAAGTTAGTAACGCAGTTGTTGAGTCTGGTTTACCCAAGAGCAACAAAGATGATTAGGGGACTGGAGGCTAAAATATATAAAGAACTGTTGCTGAAATCAGGTATGTCTAGTTTAATGAAGAGAAGGACTAGGGGCAACATGATAGCAGTGTTCCAATATCTCAGGGGTTGCCCCAAAGAAGAGGGAGTCAAGCTATCGTCCAAAGCACCTGAAGGCAGGACAAGAAGTGATGGATGGAAACTAATCAAAGAAAGAAGCAACTTAGAACTAAGGAGAAACTTCCTGACAGAACAATTAACCAGTGGAACAACCTGCCTCCAGAAGCTGTGAATGCTCCAACACTAGAAGTTTTTAAGAAGACACTGGACAGCCATTTGTCTGAAATGGTATAGGGCAGGGCTTTTCAACTAGTGGTACGCATACCACCTGTGGTACTTTGCCACGTGGCAGGTGGTATGCAACTGCTAGCCAACTGTAGCAGGGAGGGGAATGAGCCCTTTGGCAGAAGCCCCAGGAGCCGGCAGGGCTCCAGCTGATTGGCTCCAGCTAATTAGTTCTTCCGGAAGCAGCGCAGAGCTGGAGGTGAACTGAAGAAAAGGGGGGGGGAGAAGAGAGGCTATAAAAGGTGTTTTAGGCGGTGAAACGGGGAAAAAAGAGAACAGGGAAAGAGAAGGCAGGCAGGGAGGAAACAGAGACAAAGAAGAAGAAGCAGCTGTTGCTGGAAGAAAAGGTCCCCTGGTTTGTTTTCTCCAGCCAGGAGATTGCAATCAGCGCTGATGAAATGAAAAGCTGGCAGGTCAGAAAGGAGCTGGGTTTATTTAGTTCTGGATCAGCTGGCAGCTTGATTGGGTTACCATAAGGATTTTTGTACAGTTTTTACAGCGTTTTGTAATTCAGAGGCTCCTTTGTTTGCTTTGATTATTGGAATATTTTAGTCTGTATTTTAGGCTAGCAATGACTCCAAAGTGCTGACTTCCATAGGTTTAATCCCTTTAAAAAAATGTAACTAGTTTTACCCCCTTATCTTGAGTCTGTCTATGACTTTTATAAAGTTCTCTTTGAAGGTAAACAGGCTTAATTTAAGGCTAAAGCTTTTCGCAATTGCTGGAGCCTTTTAGTCTCTGATTGCAACATTGTGACATGTGACATGCCTGAGGCAGCTTAAAGAAAAAAAAACCCAGAGTTTATGTGTTTCTTTATTTTGTGAGCCTTTTTTGCTTTGCACTTGATTCCTGTGTCTTTAAGGATACAGGGAAGGGATTGGTGTGTGTGTGTGCATTCTTACTACATTGTGGAAAGAGCTCAGAAGGGAGAGAGGAAGAAAGGTTGACCAGCTAGCTCAGGGGTCTACAAACTTAGCGATTTTAAGACCTGTGGATTTCAACTCCCAGAATTCCTCATCCAGCCATGGTGGCTGAGGAATTCTGGGAGTTGAAGTCCACAGGTCTTAAAAGTGCCAAGTTTGAAGACCCCTGAGCTAGCTAGTAGTGGTGCATATTAATAAACATGGATAAATTCATCATACATTTGTCAGTGCAAAGGGAAAGTGATTCAGCAAAGGAACAGCCACCGAAGAAATTAAAACTGTACTTTTTCCTTTTTTTCTACAGTTTGTAATATTTTATTAGATTATAGAATAAAATACAAAAATATAAAAGCAAATAGTAGGACACCGTGGGGAGGAAAAAGGGCGAAAAGTGAGGGGGAGAAGGGAAAAAGAACAGACTTCCTTTCTTGCAGTAGAAGGAAGCATTAACATTGAACCTCAACTTTTTACTTTTCCATAATATTGTAAACTAGCCATTTCTATAACAACAAATGAATCTAATCAGTAAAACCCAAAATCCTCCCCCCCTTTTTAGTCATCAAGTTTTTGATACCTTGCTAAGTACTGGTGGTACTCAAATATTGTCATGTCCTAAAAGTGGTACAATCTGTGAAAAGGTTGAAGAGGATCACATGACTCTGGAACACTGCAACCATCATAAATATGAATCAGTTGCCAAGCATTTGAATTTTAATCACCTGACTATGGGGATGATCTCTTTATTTTCAAAGCTCCTAGACCTAGAACAGTTCTGAGTTTCACCTTATGGCTGAATTGCACATGGGAATGCCATTTGTATGGATCAAATTTTGGAAGATGAAAATATGATGACATTCAAAAACAATGTAAAGCTCTCCATCTTTCACTCCATATGAAATTTTTACTGAGTCAATCATCTACATTTGAAGGATGGAAGTAGGGATTAGTTTCCATAATATATAAAAAGATTGTACATATTTGTTTAATACTACCTTTCATCTCTGCTTTGTTAGTGACTATTCATTCAGAATAAAGCATGTCATTTGGAAAGAGGTGAAGGATTCAGACAACTGTCCATCCTGTTTCTGGCTGAGATTAGATTTGCTCAGCTTGAGATAAAAAAAACTTTATCAAGCCAATTTCATGGCATCATAGCACATGTTACTATGGCAAAGGTTGATTCTACCAACAATATTATCATTCTTCATGGGTTCAACCTTGCAGCAGCTATGTAATGAGAATAATGGATACAGTAGACTGTCTAATTGCTCTTACAACTGGTATCTTAGTTATTCTTCACAAATAAATAATATGCAGTAGAGTAATTGAAATTGATTGCAGTTCTGAGGCAGGCATCCAATGGAAGGAATTGCTATTGTTCAGAAACAGAGAACATGGTTTTCAGAGAGAAAATACAAGGATCAATATATTATAAATATATCTTGCCTGAAAGCTAAAGAGCTGTTGCTGTTTGTCATGGCTGAAGAGACCAATGGTCTGATCCAATATAAGGCAGCTTATTTCCTTCTTAAGATACACTAAAAGATCTGGAGCTATTTAGCCATAATCCCTATAGATTAGTGTTTTTCAACCTTGCAAACTTGAAGGTGTGTGGACCAGGGAATTCTGGTAATTGAAGTCCACACATCTTCAAGCTGCCAAAGTTGAGAAACTCTACTCAGATCAAGTTTTATGTATAAATATTGTTCCACAAGTGCAGTGGAGTCTTTTTAGCACAAGAGTCTTTGTGGTGTCTAGTGCTATTTGCTACAATATATAGTGGCACAGATAGCATTGGTAATGGGTAATGGGAATATCAACAGGTCAGGTCAGCATCAGACGTTTATCCCAAGATAGTCATGTTTGTCACTGTTTAAGAATATACTGATAGCTGTCTTAAAGGGAACCCAAGGTACCTAGCAGCACCACTGATAGTCTAGGAAGCACGTTGCATTCCTCTGGAGTGATAGGATTGAGATGAGAAATGTGTTTGGAAGACAGAACAGATTATTATTCCTCTAAACTGAACAAAGCAAATTATTTCTGGTTTTTCTGTTCTGGATTCCAGAGATATGCAATGGTTGCAATTTCTAAGATTTTTAGAAACCATAATATATTTTGCAATCTAGTTGCTGTGCATTAACTAATTTGCATGTGTGATTTTGGCTTTGTTATAGTTCCTAGCAGCAAAAAACCAAAACATTTCTTTCTCTTCTCCCTTTTCTCCTGGGATGCAAACAAGTTATTCTAGTGACAAAAACTGTTTTCATAACACTAAAGCATAATTTAGTGTAGGTTAGGGTCTGCAGCCTAATCTTAAGCTAAGAATTCAAATGTTAGCAAGAGCAATATTTCTTCTTGTGGGGTACAGAACAGAGAAAAAGAATCCACAAACAGAAAATAAAATACAGAGAGAATGGATTCCCTTACAACACAGAGGCTTTCTGATCTGGTCTTGCTCATAGTTTGCTTCAATTTCGCCCACCCATTGATCCATGGTTCTCAGAAAATACAGCTCTCAACTGAAATGTGTCAAACCCTGAGGTAGAGCTATGTGGATATTTCACATAGGACCAAGCAGGGCCTCAGGCTTTTGAACTTTAACCTTCCATATAGCTGAGAAGACAATTTCACCAAAATTAGTTTTCAGTTTCTAGCATTCTTGGCTTGTTATTTATGAACTAGGAAAATATTTACAATTCTATGAGCCAGCTACTGCCCATAATTGAAACTTTTTTTTATTAAAAGCTATGTTTCCTCAGGTATTCTGTTCAATAACTTTGCACTAAATCAGTCTACTCAGCTAGAACTCAATGATTTGGACTGTGCACAAAGAAATATAACCCAGTATTTTAACAGTGAAGTGTGGCAAAATTAGACTTATTTTCTATCTCCTATGCCAGGTTGATTTTTTTTTAAGTTCTTGTCAGGGATACATTCCACCTCAAAAAATATCAAGAAAATGGCAAAGCATAGTTTATGTAGCCAGAATGTAAATTATTCCTTTGGTTACTTCCTAACCAGAAAGCACGTGTACCATGTTCTGCTTCTATCCTACCGCATATTATCAGACACTTCTCTCAATCTGAACCTGTTTCCTAGAAGAACAATAAATATGCATTATTCTCAGAAATGTAGCCACAAATGACACTGGAAAGAATACTTGTAAGAAATACGCCCAATTCATCCTTCCACTTAAAAAATGGCCTTACTGATTTGCACCAAAGTCTTGAATTTGCCCAGGTGCATGCTAACATGTAAGAATCACGTACTATAAAAGTTGAGTAAAAAGTATAGTCACACACATACAAAGAGATCAACAACTTAATAACTATATTCCCAGGCAACAGGTTTTGTTTCAAATCAATGCTAGTCTTCTTGAGTATAAATGACATTAGCTTTTAAATGTATAAATAGTTAAAGATGCTGAATTTCCAGCTGGGGAGCTGATAACCTGGGTTCAAGACCTGAGTGCCACATGAGGGTTGAGCTCCTTTTACTTACCCCCACTCTTACAAATCTAGCAGTTTGAAAGCATGCAAATGCAAGTAGATAAATAGATACCACTTCAGTGGGAAGGTAACAGCATTCCGTGCATCTTGGTGTATAGTCATGTTGGCCACATGCCCATGGAAATGCCTTTGAACAATGCTCCCTTGACTAAGAAATGGAGATGACCTGGAGACGGACATGACTGGAAGGGGAAAACTTCACCTTTACAGTATCAACATTGAGCTGAACTTGAAATGTGACTGCATGCTAATCTATTTTAATTATGTTCTCACCAATCTCAACTTTCTACTGCCTGAATGCCAAAGACTTCCCCAACTTATCCCATTACTCAATAAACAGTGATCCAGTTAAGAGGAAAGGGGAAAATTAATTAGGACCCCGCTGCTACAGATAAGGAGATTTAAATATTTTCTGATGCACTGTCTTCCTAAACTAACCTGTTTTCCTTGCTATTTATCCAGTGTGAAAATCTGCTTTCCATAAAAGAGCAGAAAATAATTTACTTAAGAAGGTAGGTAAACTTTTTATTTTAGTCTTAATGCAAGTCGTATAAAACAGCAAAGAACAAGACATATCAAAGAAGAGAACCAGCAGGAATCAGTGTCACATCTCCACTAGCCCACTCAATTTATCTTTAGGAGTAGAAAGTCACTCAACAGCACAATTTATCTTGGTATATTTAAGAACCCATAGAAAATATCTCATACACATGAGGAAAAAAATATCTCCAGGGTAGAGCATATCATTAAACAATTAAAATAGGTGGAAATCAAATAGAATTAAAATGAAACTGTAGAGAAACAGAATGTACTTCATTCCCAACAATTATTGGGAGGAAAGAGGAAAAATACTGGAAGTGTACAACACAAGTATTCACATATAAATAATGTGTATTTGCCACCAGGTGTTTATACTGTTAAGTCCCACTCCCAGCACATTTACCCCAACATAACCCACATATGGTGAACCAAAAATCACTGTGAAAAAGAAATGTGCTGTGAAGAAAACATTAACCACAAAGGAGTACATCAAAACTAGAGAAAGAAAAATGCAAAGAAAATGTATTAATTTATATATTTATTGTAACTTTGAATCACCCAGTAACTATAATGTGTGATATACTTCTAGATATATATAATTCAAGTTAGAAATAGTTAATACAAAAGTACACAATATGCAATAATGAAGAACAGCAGCAACAGAATGATATGATACATATAGAGTAGCTGACTTCAATCTGAACATTAGTCAGCCATGTGACACAACTGCAGAAAAACCAATTTGTGTTCAGCTGCATCATGAAAGATATAGTTTGCAAATCACTGGACATAAACTTCCTACTTTAATTTTCACTGGTCAGAACCTATAGTACCATTGATTATTATGTCCAGTTCTGGGCACCATATTTCAAGAACGATTAAGAAAAACTGGGAGAGGTTCAAAGAGACAATGAGTATGACCAGAGAACTAGAAATTAAATTCTGTGTAGAGAGAGGGAAGAAACTAGGAACGTTTAGCCTTGAAAAGACGGGAACGTGACCATGGTCTTCAAATACCTGAAAGAGTAGCACACAGAAGAAGATAAAGAGCTGTCATCCATGGTAGAGAACACTGAATGATGATTTTAATAACAGAAAGGAAAACTGTGACTGCATGTTAGAAAACTCTTTCTAAATATAAGAGCAGTTTGACAACAGAACCAATTATCAAGCAAGGTGAAAGGCTCCCTTTCAGTGGATGTGGTGAGTCAACGGCTAGACAGCCATCTGACAGGGATGTTTTAATTTGGACTCCTGCACTGATCCTTAAAGACCTTGATGGCTCCTTTCAGCTATGATTCTATGAATAAGGGCACAATAAGGACATAGAAGCAGAAAAATAAACACAACTAAAATAGTATAGGTACCTCTTAAAATGTTGGACTAATGAGGAGAGCTCTTCTTCTGTTATCAAATGGATTATTAGAGATGCCACTAAGTAATACTATTTTGGGCACCATCAGTGAAAATGTCCTCTCTCTTCTATGCACAAGTCACTTATTTTATGGTGATAATGTTCCCCAAACTGGCACCTTTAAAATATGTTGTGCCTATGACTCACTGAGCTTAGCCAAAGGCTGAAAGTTTTCTATTAAGTTCTCCACAGGTTTCACAAATGAAAAATCCCTCCAAAATATGTATTGGAAACATCCACAGCTTCAAAAGAGTCCAGGGTTTAATTCCATTAACAGAGAGTCAGTTTAAATAGCTTCACTCTCAACATTTTGAGCATTTATAAAAAGCAGACATCCCAGAATGAATGAGCACCATGTTTACCACTATGTTAAATGAGCATATTCTATTAAACTAGATGCCATAACAATAGAATTGGACAGCACCCAAAAGCATTCAAAGCATATGTGTCAATTCTGATCATCGAGAAACTAAGGAAGAACTGCATAATAACGTTTTTTTAAAGCTAGTGGAGAGAAGCATTGGTTCCTTTAGCCTAGGATTAAAGTAGATTAAAGAAGCTCTTAATAAAGGTACATATTTTGTAACTTGGAAATCAGAATAATTTTATATTTAAGCAGGATACGCAAGTTGTGGCCTAAAACCCCATGGGGTCCCCAGGTTCTCATTTTTTGGCCCACTGAACCCTCATCTGCTCCTCCCATGAACAATGATTGCTGAAAAGTGGTGGCAAAATTTAATCCAATTTAATGTGGGAAGCAGATGAAAACTACAGTGTAAACCTTAAGACAGAACTATCACATATGCATAAGTAACAAGACTATTTTTCCTAAAATCCTAGTGCTGCTCAGGTAAATAAAAATATTGTGTGATATCTAGCTCTCCTATTTGAAGGTTAAAAAAAATCCTAATAAATCAATTAGTTTTCAAATACCAGTCAATGCTTATCAGGGAAAAAAAAAAGTAAATACAATTAAAAACATTTGTATAAAGTAGTTTTGTGTTAATAACATTTAGCAACTTGCAACTTTCACAGTAACTGAACTCATCCAAATAAATGGCAGCCAATCGTCACAAAATTGTAGCAAAATAGATTAGGTCCACAGAAAATGAATTAAAAACACAGCATTTCAGTATGCTGCAAAGTAAAAGTGAAAAACATTAAACTTTGAAGCCAAGAGCTTAGGAAAGAGGATTTTAATTTATATGTGAATAGGCAACAGCAGATAAAGGAGAAGCTGTGAAAACGAAATTGTTTGGTATCTGATTGAAGAACAGAAAAAGCAGATGGGAGAACTATTGTGTACAGACTTTCTTCATACTCTTAACTGAGGAATGGATTTTTTTTCAATGCAATCCATTAAAATGTTATTTCACTTGAGATCAAGGAAAAGAAGTGCATTGATCTGCAGATACCATCAGTCAATTGCAATTTTAGAAATATTAAAGATTCATTGGTATGCACTGGACAGTGGTAATACATAAAATAAAGATAAAAAATGGTTTCCATGGGATTTATTTTGTAAAAAAAAACCCACTAAGAAACCCAGGATGGATAAATTATTTTAAAACAGTTTCTCAAAACTTGAAAATTCAGGTAGTAGAAACTACCAAGGATAATAAGAAAAACAAGATCAACAAATTGAAAACTAAATTAAGAAAACAGAAGAGAATCATTTCTCTTAGACTAAAATTCCCAAAATTCCCAGCCACTCTGACCAATATATGGGGATGGCACTTGGTTGGGGTAATATACTACTGTCTATGATGAAAACAAAGATACAAAGACAAAATTAAGAGAAGATTTGGAAAAAAATATGTGAATATACAGCTTAGACTTTTCCAATTTTTGGAAGTATTTAGGCCATAAATCCAATTAGATTGTCTTACCAATTACTACCGCATCCATCACCCAGGCATTGTGTAATCCTGCAGTACTTCATTGGTGGAAACTAACTAGTGGGCAACAATGTTAAGTCTGTGAAAAGTGCAATCTCAAAACAGATAACTTGTTATAGCTCCAAAATTATACTACCCATCCTGAGGCTGGGGGTAAAATAGTAAAACCTTAGAATTGGAGAGGCATTTTTCTGGTTTAGCCATTTTCCTTAACATTGTTCTACATCAAAGCCATGTCATTCTGTGTCCTATCTAGCAAAACAGAGCTCACTCTTATCCTTTGCCTACCCCTGGGCTAGACTAACACACTATGATAAGCCATTATTTGCATAAAAATAATCTATAAAATAACTAGTCATGACTGATTCTGCACTTTATGCACGAATCGAATTTTGTCTCTGTTATCATCTTTCCCTCAATATTATTGGAGTCAATAGCTCTTTCTCTTTTACCTGGGAGAAGCTTTCCTTCTAAAGAGGCAAACAGAAAAACAACTGGTCTAAGAACTAAACTGAGCTGACACTGTACTTAAAACATGCTGTTTATTTGTAAAACAACACTAAAGGTGGCTTCAATGGAACTTCAGCCTGAATCCCCATGGAGCTATCCAAGGTGCTACACAGAACTTAAAAGAAGTTAGGTCTTGATGGTTGTTCATCAACAATAAACCACTATGGAGATAAGGTAAATTTCAAACATAATGCAGACCATGGTAACAAAGCAAAGCTAATATACAAAGGGATGAAGAGTGCGTAGACAAAGTTTTAGAAAAACAAATAGATTGTGATGCTATAAGTAGCTGGATGTAACCTGTCAATATGCTGTGTATAGATTTACTGAGTAACTCAGACAGATCAATCAATCACATTTGTTCATATACAATTAAATTATTCTCTCTCCATCCTCCCCCAAAAATACAATTCCTACATAGGTAAGTAGCAACTGTCATTCCATTACAATATCTTCCAAAACCTGGAGAATTTGACATTTAGCTTACAGCTATTGTGCATACTACAGACTGGTAAAATTTGAGATACATTAAATTACTTCAAAGTAAATTTCTTATAGGAGGCTTGTTAAAGATTTGGAATTTTATGAGTTGGGATAAAGAAAAAATGAAAATAAATCAAGTTCTAGGACATTATTTGAATGACTGAAGATCAAGATTGTTAAAAATAAAAGAAAGTTAGTTTATTTTATCAAGGTTAAAATAGATATATTTAGTAACCCTTAATGGACTTTTTCTGATCAGCACTGAAACAATGAGGCTTTAAGAATTTGTTTATAAGGTATGTAATATGGGAAGAAGAGATTATTTGTTGCATTTTAAGAGAATTGTTTATATCTGTTATGGTTAAGAGTGAAGTCAATTCTTTACATATTTATTTTCTTTTTATTATTTTTATGACATTTTTCTTTTTTATTTTAAGTTTGTATTAGTTTTTAACATAATAAATTAAAAACTAAATTTCTGATTTAGTCTGAAGCTCATTAAATACCATGGTCTTCCAAACACCTATTACCAGGATATTTCTTATATCAGTAAATTAAAATATAATCAAGTACACATGTTAGCCACACACTGCACCATTAAACCACTAAGAACTTTCCCTCCCAGGTATTAAATACAAATCCAGTCCAATAATAAAAAAAATCAAGGTCCTTCTACCAATACACAATAAGTCTCTAGAATTTATTTCAGGGTAAACAAAGCAAAAAAGAGTACAGGTACACATTGCTTACCTATTACCTTGTTCAGCAATCATTCTAAGTTACAAAAGTGCTGACATAAATAATGCTATGACCAATTCCTGCATTTATGACCTTCCCAGAATCCCTCAGTCACACAATTGCCAGTCAGTACCTGTTGTCCTGTGCCTGACCTACTGTTTCCCTGCCCCCTTGGAGAATGGAGTGTTTGGGGAGAAGATAACAAGTATGTATTCCCCATCATATGTTTGCTTACTCATCAAAAGAAATGTGAAAGCTGGGAGTTTTAAGTGTGCTACCCACTCTCCACTCTCTGCCTATTTTCTTGTAATCCCTTCTTCTCCAATAACTTTGCTCTGAGGGGGTTGGATTGCCTACAGAGATTCCTTTTTTTCCTTCTCACCCCCCATTTGTTTATTCATTCTCTTTGCTCTGCAGGAGGAGGGGGAGGAATCTCTCCTGTGTCTGACCCATTTTTTTCCTCCTGCCCTCCCCTCCCCTAAGTGGAGAGATTGGAGAAAAAGAGAGTACAAGAGAGTACATGGATACACACAATGGAGAATACATGAGGAAATCCGCTTCACATTCTTTTCAATGTGTATTCCCTATTGTGTGTTTACTTACTCTCTTACAATCCCTTCCTCTTCAATGAATGTAAATGAAACATTAATTCTCTTCTTGCTAATTATCTATGCTGGGGTGAGCATTCCAAAAGGTGGGGGAGAAAGAAAACACAGTCATGTGTTTTCCCACTTAGCTGCCACTTCACTTAATGACAGAGCTGTCTCAATTGTGGTCATTATGTTTAACAGAGCTCTGGTTAATTATACCCAACTTACCGGCAGGTAACAAAATAAAAATCCAGATATTAATGAAATATTAGTGAAATAGCACTAATAGAAAATAACAAATAAAGGGGAACAAAAGTTACCACTCATTAGATGCAGGAAAATACTTTGCAATTTGCATTTAGACAAATACTAAGATGCAAAATAAAAAAAATCTCTCACAAAAACAATAGAAGCTATAGAATATAAGGTATCAATTACTATAGAAGACAATCAATACACTATCAATAGATCCAGCAACAGCAGTTGCAACATGCTGATAAACCCAGAACACAAAAAGGAAGAAAATACTAAATACAAATACTGGTAGCACCAACAATATGCCCTGAAATTGGAGCAATACAAAACAATGCATTGTGTTCTTCAGAAGATACTAGCAAATAACATTTTCTTCTCAGCTACGCACCAATGTTCACCGCTTTAGGATTACATCAGTATACTAAGATTAATACTGACAGCTTCTAATCTTAATTTCTTTTTCTAGTCAAAATCTCCAATAACACAGTAAATAAAAAGAAGTCTCATTCCATTTGATAAGAAACACAAGCAGAAAGATGTTATTGCTTGCTGTTTTAATTTTTAAGAACCCCCTAGAATCTATTTATTCAGTTTGTATACTACACAACTCCCCATCACTACGTTGAAACAAGTGACAGGTTTGTTTAAGTCCAGACTTTGCAGTATTGCTTTCTTATTTATTTTTTAAAAGATATTTAGAAATACTGTAGATACCCTTTGCAAAATCCAAGGAACTTTCCAATTGGCGCATAATTACTCCCAGGAATTGGAGACTGAAGATTTAATCCACTATGTAAATACAGCCATTGCAAAATAAAACATTAATATCAATTGATTTTAAAAAAAGCAATCACAGGCAAAGATCAGAAAGAACCTTTACTAGCTGAACATTAACAGAAAATAATAAGGGAGTGCCCATTTAAAAACTTGAGATGCTACTAACTCACTATAGTTTATCAAAATTGACAACAAATCATCCAAGATCTGCTATCCCTGTGCTGTTAGAACAGGATACTTATTTATTTATGGGAGTTTTAAAGGTAGGAATGGTAAGCATCTCACAAGCCAGCATTTGTTAATCCCATTTTTACACTCCCTCTCCCCAATACCCTATCCAATCTCCCTGGAACCCAAAGCTTCCAATTTCCATTCCTGCCCTTGAGGCAGAGGGAAAGGTCTTTCTCCTTCTTATGACATCACCTCATTCTATAACCTTCCAGAACATCGGAAAACAAAGCTTAGGTTCCCAACAGGGATATATTGCTCACTTCAGTGTAACACATGATGATTAGTCTATGTACTTCAGACATGTCAAACTCATGACGGCACATGACGTCGCGCGACATATCGGAACTTTTTCCCCATTGCTGGCAATGGGGTGGCCAGTTTCCTCGTGATGCGTCCAGCTTGTGGGCCGGCAGTTTGACACCCCTGATGTACTTAACAAAGGGAAGTGGAAGATGGCCTGAAATTTACCTCTCATGTTTCCTAACTCTCTTCAGCTGCTGAACTTAAGCAGAGCATTTAGATTTAAGAAACTGTAGGCAAAGATTAGAAGATGGAACTCCAGGGGAAGAAGTGATAGCAAGAAATGGCATGGCTCTAGCTTCAATCATCTTCAGTACCAGAGACAAATGTGGGTCAATGTAGAAAAATGAGAAAGATTAATGTTATTCCTTCATTTCAGTTCTATCCATCTTTTTTCCCCCATAGGGCATGATAACATCATTATCATAACAAGTAGGGATGGAAAGAAAGAATCACCAAGACTTGCATAATACAAGGTAAATTCAGTGAAATTGCCAAGCAGAAATTGCTCATACAAATGTACAAGCCAAGCTGTTCAGGGAGAAAAATTGACAGCCCCTCAGGCACACATTTGAATTTTATCTTCATCCATGCTAGAGACCTATTTACAATTCTCCCAAGAAACAGATTCCTTCCTAAACCCAAGAATATTTATTTTCCTTGACAGGACTGTAGCCACTGCTTCACCTTCAGAAAGCAGGTGCTTTTCCTGCTCTGGGGACTGGCATAAACCCATCAAACGTGAGATAATTTTGCCAGTTTTGTTTTACTTGAAATGAAATTCTGATGGATGATAGCCTCATCAACTAAGCAGCCCTCACAGAGGATAAAGTGCCAGAACTTTAGTAGACCACAACTATCTACACATCACTTGGGAGGTTTGATATAAAATAATAATGATTTTATATATAATTATAGCTGAACAAAGCATTGAAGGGGATTTTATTTTGACAACTTTTTAACAGAAGCACTTCCTGGAAACTTCTTTGCAAAGCAAAGATCCTCCTGCTTCTACATCAGGGGTGTCAAACTGCCAGCCCGCGGGCCGGTTTCATCATACCGGAGCTGCGCCCACCCCATTGCCACCAATGGCGAAAAAGCTCCGAGACGTCATGTGACGTCACATGACGTCACGCGTTTGACATGCCTGTTCTACAGAGTCAACAGAAGCTGCCACTTTGTTTTGGTTTATGCTGCTTTCATAACCTCTTCTAGCATTTTTTATGGGCTATGAAAAATACCAGAGGCAGCTTATGTATATGTGCATTGTAGAAACCTTCTCTGGCTATTGGAAGTGATATGGGAGGTTCCTTGGAGCAATATAGTGTTTTGATGAGGCAAATGGACTGGACAACTTCATCTCTAAAAACTGTGATCACGTCACGCAGATGTAATAATACTGTGGCCATGCATGGTGCAACATCATAATTGTTCCCTATTGCAAATTTAATAAATATGTTCACCAATCCACATGCAATTATGGACAATTGCTACCTAAGATCAAAGTACTTTTAATTAACAGGCTAACATCTTCATTAAATGCCCATACCCAAAATATATTAACTATTCAAAAAGATTCAAAAATTTGAATCAATGCTTCCAGTCAAACTGACGTGTCAAATCAAGTCAATAATGTAAACTGAATTAATTTAATATCTAAAATCAAATCTTGGATAACTGACACATAAGTAATAAAATTAGAAGTTATGGACATCTAACTACTGTGATTCTGAAACATACTACCCTCACACCAATCACATCCGCAAAGCAGACAGTGTTTTATTTTTATAGTAGAACTTACAGGACTAAAGAGCAGATTCTTCAGTCAACAACTGCTGCCTTTAACTATAGTTGCAGTGGCTTCCTTGATCCAAATATCTTCATTTTGATCAAACTAAACAGAGGTCTCTCAGTGCCCACCAAATATAATTCTATTTACTCTGGAGATAACATAAACTGTTCTTTGGTGGTTTCTAAAATTATCTTTCAATGCTTGAGAAAAACATTATCAGATTATAAAATAGTAGTTAATATTTTAAAACATGCTAAAGAAAGATTAGACCTTTTGTCATTAGTGATATTCCATTTCAAAAAACTGAAATTGAGAGGTCAGTTAAAGGATAATTAAATACTTACCCAGTCTCCAATTAATGTCCTGGATTGCGTTATCTCTGTTCAGATGCTTGGTGGACACTAAAGGAAAGAAAATGAGAGAAATAGAGGATGTTTAGCAATATTCTTGAAAACAATAGAATTGTGTTTCCTCTAATTTTGTTACAGTTAACATGCCTGTCTCCTATTCATTAAAGACAAATCACATGCAGTATATGAGTTCATGTGACTCTTAAATATTTTTTATGATCTGTTAACTATGACTTCCAAAATGTGGTTTCCACAAGTCTTTTTTTTTTTCAGGAATTCTGGAATCACACAAAAGATTCTCCATTAGTACACCTTGGAGTTTTGGTGATGCCAATACTCAAAACCACTTCAGTAGGAAATTATAATGTAACATGAAAGTAGGATTAACTGAGTTTTATCATCTCAAAAAAGCCTCCTTCCCTTCAAAGAGAAACCACTATCCCATTTCATAACAGTATAATACCTGAATGTTAGCAACCTCCTATTTATTACAGCTTATTACTCTTATTGTTGATAACTTATTGTTATCAGAATTGTAAATGGAACACAAATAAATACCTCTGCACTGTGTAAAGGCACTCACTATCATAATTGCTGAAGGAAATGAGATAAGCATTTGTGAGTCCTGCATAAATAATCACTTTCAACATATGAGTACTTTTCTACCCTGGACAGCAAACAGTATACCACATTCCAATTTTATATTCATGTTTCCTTCTCATTACGTATATACAGTAACCTGCATTACTTCTGCCAAGTATCCCCCAAAGAGATTCTGGAAAGCAGCATTTGACCTCTTGTGGGCATTGCAGATTACAATGTAGAAGCCACAAATAATAAATGCTGCAAAAATGCCTGTAAAATTAGGCACTGTCATGTGATGACCTGCTTAACAACCACCATGACTTATGATCATAATCGTGGGCTCAATTATGATTGAATGCTGAGGACTACCTGTAATTTGCATCATTTTCATTGACTATATCTCTTACTAACATATCTGTTGATTCTCTCTGCTACTATACTACAATATCATGACTGTTTTCATTTTTCCATTCATCCATCAGCATTCATTTTACATGTCAACAGTACACGCTACTAGACATCCAATGTACTTAATGTGCATTCTTAGAACGGAACTCTGGTAATTATTATAGATGGTATACACTAGGTGTGTAATCAAGAACGTCCACATGCACTTTCAGAAAAATGAATGCAAAGGTCACCTTAATAGCTCTGTTTTACAGCATTTATACAGTAGTTTCTATGATCCAGAAAGCAGCTAAAGATATCACATACTTTTTTAAAAAAATTCAACATTCTGCATTACAGTAGCACACAATTTACAAACCTAATACTTCAGAAGTCTTGCTTTTACAAAGAATAATTACTTATTTACTCTGCCTTCATTTTGCTAGCCATAGGGAGTTGCAAAAATGTTCTACCGGACCTACTTATCATCTCAGATCTTGGTAAACTGTTTACTAAGCAAAGAATATGTGTATGCAATGTAAAAAGTGTAAACAGAGTATAGCAATTTGATGCCATCCCTAGTGTTACAGATTAAAACTGCCTTACCTCTTTGCTAGTATAGCAAATGGTCAGATATCAGGGCACTTTAAACCAAAATGTCTAGAGCAGTACTTCACAACTTTTAAAAATAACAGAATAACAGAGTTGGAAGGGACCTTGGAGGTCTCCCTGCTCAGGCAGGAAATCCTATACCATTTCAGACAAATGGTTGTCCAATCTCTTCTTTAAAATCTCCAGTGTTGGAGCACCCACAACTTCTGAAGACAAGTCATTCCATGACTAATTGTTCTAACTGTCAGGAAATTTTTGACCCAATTACCTCTTTTTGTGGTCCTGAATAATTTTATTACTCTATTAAAAAGAAAATCAGAACAAACTCAAGACTCATTTTACACAAGTTTCTCTGCAGTGGCAATCCCAAACTGATTCACAAACAAGTGATTGTTCCATTACCCTCAGGATACAATATGCCTAAATTAGCTCCCAGTTTAAGAAACATTGGTCTAAAGGTTGGCTTTAAAAACATACTTTTAAGTACAAAAACACAAAGCAAATCTTTTGCCCAGTATCAAATTCTTCACTTGTGCAGAATTTCAGAGCATGCTAGACTTAAAACAGTGGTGGAAAGAAGAAACAAAAAGAATAAAGGTTGTATCTAACACTAGCAAGAGGGCAGGTACAGTGCAAGTCATTATCTGATTGGCAAGCCCAGCAATTCCTGATCTTCCAGTTCTCCTGAGTCTCTACAAGTAAAGCCTGCCAACTGTATTCTAAAAACACAGCAACCTACATTACAAAGACAAGTAAATACATCATTAAAATAGCTCTTTCAGCAGTGCAACAAGCCACAGAATATCTAAGTACAATCCATCAACCACAGCACTCCCCTAGTATAATATGTACGGGGAAATCAGGAATAGTAATGACAGTTAAACAGGTCACATATCAGGAAATATCTTCATATTTGTGCAAGAGTCCTTTCTTGTATTTTCCTTTGCTTTCCTCTGCTGCTGCTATCACTTTCTTGAGATCTCTGCTATTGTTGTATTTTGTTGTTATGTCATGTTGAGGATACTGCCAAAAAAATACTGATAAATTACAGTGAATAAAATAGTTCCAACTTTCTTTCATGATCAGGTTTTACTCAAGCCAATGCTATCCTACCAGGAGATTATGGGAGTTCAATACATCTGTAAGGATTCAAGTTGAAAAAGGCTGCTATAAATCCATAATCTTTGACCTGATTGCAATTATGTCTGGCAGCTTTAAACTCAGAAAAGGTCTTGCATATTCAAATAGTGTCTGTATTCTGCAAAATCTGGAGGACAATAGGTAACAGTAAAGGGATTTAGAAAATTCTTTGCTGCCATTTAGTGGTTGTCTGATTTATGCAATCTACATGGTATCACTAAAAAAAACCCAGTTAAAATTTATCTAAAATTTCACTTCTTGACTGATTTGGTTCAATTCCTAAATCTATAAAAGCTTTGCAACTGCAGCAGCTTTTTCTTTTCTGAAAACAGCCTACAGCAAAGCTAGAAAACATCCTTCTTCTAATGACCATGAATTATTACCTGTTTACTCCACTTTTTAACAAGTCTTTAGCAAAGAGCCTCTCTACAGTACGTGAGCTAAAATTTGAAAATGTGTCATACCAGTAATTTTTTCACAGAGCTATTTTTGTTTATATGTTCAGATTTGCTCCAATTATTATCATATGTTTCATTCCTTAAAAATAATTCAATAAACTCAACAAAAGATATCATGTATCCATATTACATCTGGCAAAACGTTTCTGATTAACAAATACCAGATGTCATTGCAAATTTCTTTCTAGCCTAATAATTTGTTCAAATAGTTTGGGACTAATTTTCTCTAGTCATTCCCAAATAAATATAAGATAGCACCTTAAATACAAATACTTTCTACTATTTAAACAAGGCCAACGAAGTTCTAGTTCACAGGGAGAAAAAATAATCATCACAGTGTGAACTAATATAGCAACAAATCACAGGAAATATATAAGGCACTTCCTTAATGTAGCTATAAAACTGTAAATATTCTAGGATATAATTGCAATCAGGACATATTCTTCCTCTTTGCCTTATGTTCCTTCATCAACTGAATTCAGCAAGCTCCAAATTCTTTATCCTTGGAGCAAGAATGTTAATCAGTAGAGCTTTTTTGGCTGCATCATCAATGTTGAAGACAGCACAACCTCCATGATCAAAGATGTTTGCCTGGTCCAGGCACTATTAATATGACATCATTTCTTAAAATGAAACTTCAAACATTCCTTGAGTGTCTTGTTTTATAACTGATCTCACTTACACTGATTGTTACCTTAGATTCATACTGTATGATTATTGCTTTAGTTACATTTTGAGGTTGTCCTTGCTATAACTAATTATCATTGAAAAGATAAATGTTCTCCCTTTGCAAGGAAGACAACTCCCCATCCTGTGTCTGCTTTTCCAAGTTTCATTGCTTTGAAGCAGAAGAATTAAGTAACTCTTAAAGTGGGGAAAACATGGTGAAAGGTTACTCCCACTAATGACAATCACAACAGAACTATCAGTCCAGCAGGGTTTTTTTTTTCTCTACACCCACCACTAAGCTGCATATCATTACAAAATGAGTCCTTAGTATAATAAAGAAGATAAGTTACTCATTTCCAGGGGGATTTTAGTACCCTGTGATCATAAATTTATGGAAAACAACTCTGGCACTCAAGAATGCTTTATTACAAACCAGAAATAATTAGAGGAATTATCTGGAAAAGCTTTGATTTTTTTTTTCCTACCATGGTCCTGATTTTGAATGTATGGAAGGCAACTGGAACCCTCATTAATTACACTAAAATTAGCTCAAAATTTAAATCCCACAGTATGGATTTAATTACCATTGGACCTGAAATGAGTCCCCACTTTATTACAGGTTTTTTTTTGGGGGGGGGGTGTCTCAAAACAACATTTATCCAGATGTTGAAATGTCACAAATTTAGCTTTTGTGTTAAAGACACATAATTTTATGTCTTAATGTATAACCTAAACCTAATCACCACCTAAAATCACACTATCCAAATGGCCAAGGCAGTAGGAGGTCTATACTGTACATTTTCTAAGTAAATACAGTAATAAAATCAAATGTTAGAAGTACAAACGTTGATCTTGTTTTGTTATTTATTCAAAAATTTGTACTCTTGAGGGAAAAAAGACCCAACAAATGGCAAGACGTACCTATTCTTGTCCAGAAATGGAAGCTAAGGAAGGGCAGGCCAAGTAAGAATTTGGATGGAAACACCAAGAAATCCCAGGATTTTAGAACAGGCTGGACCATCACAACATCCAAGAAAAAGGCCAGGGCAAACTACTCCCATACTGGTGCCAAGAAAACTGCACAGCCAGTTTCATTAAGTCATGGGATTTATACATCACTTTACTGTTCTTTTATATGCCAAGTACCCTACTGGAGAACAACTAGAGTACTTATTGTAAGATGAGAGGGCTACACCTGAAGTTTGGAGTGGATATAAAAGTCACCTAATCTTTGTGATATCTTTACAGAAAACGATCATCCAGCTCCTTAAAGAAAGGAAGCATTAAAGCAAAAATGATAAAACTAAAGAGATATCTAAGTATAAGCCATGAGAAATAACCCATTTAAAATTGTACTAAAATTGCTGCATGAGCTGGTTTTTCTTGCCTTTCAGCCCCTTGAATATTTGTGCCTGAAGTAATAGGACAAGCCCAGAAAGCAAAGGAAGATTTTCTTTCAACTGCAGGTGGTTAGGTTGCTAGAAAATACCCTTAAATGTTAGCCCATCACCAGCCCCATCCACCAGAGGAGAAGGTATATGACAACATCGTTGTTTTTCAGTGGAATTTTCCCAAGAGTAAACCATGTAGCTGACATTGAAATACAGCATTAGTTCTCTATGGTCAGGACAGCATCATTTGGGGGGGGGGGTAGATTGAAGACAGGAAAATGGACCAATTCCTCCTTTCGTCTTTCCTCAGAATCCTTGTTTGTTTTGTTTGTTTGTCACCTTATCTTGTGGGAAAATATTCAGGAGCTTCCCAACTCTAACCAGGTTTTCTGCCGATTAGCATAGAAAGGCTTCAGCCACCAGACAATAAAACGTACAGAGGTTCAGAGCAGTTTTTCTTAAACTTGGCAACTTTAAGATGTGTGGACTTCAACTCCCCGAAGCCAGCTGGGGAATTCTGGAAGTTAAAGTCCAAGTATTTTAAAATTGTCAAGGTTGAGAAATACTGGATTACAGAATGTTGATTCTTCCTGATATGCCATTGGAACTGGACCTACAAGAACACAAATTGACTGTAAGGTGTATTTCTTTACCACAACCAAGCATCTTAAAAAGAAGGAAACAGCCATTCTTGTCAATGGGGATATTTTATATGTATCCAAACTCAGGCCTGGATACATTCTTTTAATATGTACTTCTGATATTTTTCCCGCACAACACATTTTTTCTTTCACAGATAACCCAAACTACAGTAGCCATTCTTTATTATCTAAATCACAATTTGCTGGATTCACACAGCAAAATCAAATTACTACATAGCACTCTCTGTTAGCCCATGTGTAGGATAAACTTCATAAAGAACACACAAGAGTATTTTCCCATAAATATGCAGTTGGAAAAAGAATCATTCATTTGGGATACGGATATTTTTCTCTCTCCTTGCATGTCTGAAGTACAACTTTCAGACTTGTGGACTTCAATTCCCAGAACTCCCCAGCCAGTTTGGAGACCCCTGCTCTAGTTCAACCACATCTAAGCAAGTGTGTCTGCCAGGAAATCTAAGCAGAACCTGTGTGATTTTATTTGTACAATTACTTGCATATTTATTTATTAAATGTGTATAGCAACTCCACAAGCTCATGAATCAGGACAGGGAGCAATATTTTAAAATAAAAAACTATGTAACAAAATTATAACAGCATAAAGAGCCAAGAAAAAAAAACAGCAACAATTAACACAAACAAAATACAGGATGTGCCACATATCTGGGCTCCCAGGCTCAACCACAAAACCTGGTTTTCAAGGAGTCTGATCTTTGGTGAAATCATAACCTAGAAGATGGGCACCAGTACAGAAAAGGCCCTCCTCCTGTGTCCTGCCAGTTGACTCTCCTAGCAGATGGGACCTGGCACATGCCTCTCCTACTTACTCGAACAGGATGCGTACATAGAACTGAGAAGAGAGTTCTGCAAGAACCTGGTCCAAACCATGAAGAGCTTTAAAGGTAATAATCAGTACCCTGAAATGAACCTGAAAGCACACTGGCAACCAATGCAGCTTGCAGAGTAGAGGTATCACATGTGCTAAACAGAGGCACCCATAACTACTTGTGCAACTGTATTATTTCCTCTTGCTCTATGTCAAAGTCATGCCATACAATAGTCCTCAACTTATAATCATTTGTTTTGGCAACAATTTGAAATTACAACAATGCTGGAAAAAGTGACCTATGATTAATCCTATGGCTTACAACCATTGCAGCATCCCTGCAGTCACATGATACAAATTTAGGCTCTGGTCTGGGATGCTGCCAAGGCCTATTCAAGGGGAATATTAATTGCTATGAATAATGCACATAAACGAAAGCAAACACAGACTAGATTAAACCTGGAAAAAGAAATTGGGACTAAAGAAAAATTACTATTGCAACGACCAACAGATATTAACTTAAAAACCTCTATTAAAATGCTTAAAGATCAATTCAATTTGCTAATTGCGGATCAGGTGGCCACCAACTTGAAGTATATTAAACATAACACATTTGCTAATGCAAATAAACCGGGGAGATGGTTGGCCTACCAAATACGTAAGAGGCAGAAAGCTAGACTTATATCTAAAGTTTTGGTCAAGGACCGTGAGATTTATCAACAAGAAATGATTAAAAAGGCATTTACTGAATTTT
>NW_015388822.1:123092-159611 GCF_001527695.2 Protobothrops mucrosquamatus
ATTGAAAGTTTCACACCTTGCTGAAATGGCAAAGATTTCAGCTTATCTGAAGAATCACTCAAATGAACAATTTTTATCTATATGGAGAAGATGGATTGTTTATATTCAAAAGAAGCATAGAATAGTGGAATATAATTTAGGTTTTTAATTAATTGGGTTTTTTTTATATATCTCACTTATTTATGTAAAATTTATATACTTTGTGGAGTTAGAGATATTATTAATTGTTTACTTATATTTGAATATTATCCTGGGATTAGGTTTGGGAAGTCTCGGGGGGGGGGATGTGGGTTTTATATTATATTGTGTTATATTTGTGATGTTTTTTCTTTGTGATGAAAACAATAAAAATTTATATTGAAAAAAAAAATAAAAAAATTTAGGCTCTTGGCAACTGGCATGAATTTATTATGATTGCAGCACCCTAAGGTCACCAGATCACCATTTGCAACCTTCCCAGGAGGGCTTCCAACAAGCAAAGTCAATGGAGGGAAACCAGATTCACTTAATGTCCACATGACACTTAATAATCACTTAATGACTGTAGTGTTTTGCTTAAAAACTATTGCAAAAATTGGGGAAGACTCACTTAACAACCATCTCACTTTGCAATGGAAGTTCCAGTCTAAATTGTGTCCTTAAGTCAAGAACTAGCTGTAGTCTCAGAGGTATGTGAAGAAAATGGCTCTGCCTATCAGTCTTCTTACCTCATTAGACTGGGTGAACAAGTGTCTCTTTCATCACTGCATACCTGCAATTAACACCACTCCTGATTATCTTCCAGGGCTATTATGTTTAGCCGACAGCTCCCTTTGGTAACTGCCAAGATGAGTTGTTTCTGTCACAGAGTGACTAATGACATTAATAATTGTCTTAAATTCACACATCTCATGAAACCATGGATTGTGTTACAGTTTGCTGATAAAGTCCCAGTGGCTGAATTCATATAACATTGTAGGCAAAAACCAAGCAAAAGACATTATAGCTTGGCATAAGATATGAATGCAGCCACTAAGAAATCAGATTCAAATCAAACAGTCAATGACCAGTAAATTAAAGTATCTCAGATATTTTAGAATATCCTGCTTCAGCTCCCCCAATTCACCAGCAATCAGGACCATGGTAGGAAAAAAAAGAAAGGAAGCAAGAAAATCAGAAGATACAACACCAGCAAGAGTAAGAGGTCAAAGTCAAGTCACCTTCTAAGTGTTAGTTCTTCAACACATCTTTTAAGTGTTTGTTCTTCCACTATTAGAAGCACCACAAAAGGAAATTTGCTGAAAATCCTGTCTACTTTCTTTCTCCATAAATTAATCTAATTGTAATCCACCAAGTTAGAGAGCCAGTTTGGTGTAGTAGTTAAGGCATCAAGCTAGAAACCAGGAGACTGTGAATTCTAGTCCCTCCTTGGGCACAAAACCAGTTGGGTGACCATGACTCACTCAATCTCTCTGAGCCCTAGGCAAGCAATGGCAAACCACTTCTGAATCCTGCCAAGGAAACTGTAAAGACTTGGCCAAGCAGTCACCAGGTGTCAACACTGACTTGAAGGTGTGTGCATGCACACACACACAATACCACCAAGCTGTACACAGCTCTCCAGCGATATATTATAGCAATCCATGTGCTGTCTTCCTGGTTTTGTTGTTTGTCTTGGACTTGCAATCTAAGAGGGATCTAAACTGAGCCCTGGAGAAGCTACTCCAGAAATGATTGAAGTCAGACTCTGTAGGCTAATATAATGCTTGGTCAATATAAAGCAGTTAGAGATGGAAACTGCAAACATCATTCCCGACTAGATCTGCAGTTCCATCTTTTTCAGGAAAAATAGTGATTTACAAAACATAAATCAGACAGTGAAAATATTGTTCAGCATATTATTTTATTTTGATTTGCAAGCAAGCATTTACAGTTTTGATGACAGATCTATCAACACTACTAACTATAGTATGAAAGAGAAATGAATGGGGGAATTCTATCAAATTCAAGCTTGTGCCACTCTATCAGATTTTTTTAATAAATCTAGCAGTGAAAACATGCTTTGATATTCTCCTTCTATTATAGAGGCAAACAACTATGTACCTGTAATCAAGACATTAGAAGAGATTATAATCCAAAATGGACAAGGCAACAATTCAGAGTCTTCATTTAGTATTTCTTTACAAATCCTAAGGTTTTTAGCACATTTAGGTAGCCTAATCCCAAAATGTTTCCACAGAGGCGCCTTACAGAGCCTGTAAGGCTTTTATTATTGTTATTTGTCATAGTGGTTAGGCAGTTTTTTTAATTAAAACCTGTCTGCTCAAGAGCTATTCCAGACACATCTAAATGGTTTATCTTCTTGAATTGTGTAGCAAAAATACACCAGAATTTATCTGATTTGTCAAAAAAACCAAAACTGAACTCTTCTGCAACTATGTATTTTTAAACAATTCTAAACATAGCTGAGTTCTATGCTACTGCAATATAACAGGGTTCCCTGAGATTTTCATCATAATGGGGTTCTAGTTCACCATAATCCAGAATTCTGACTTGCTATAAACAAATAGTACCCATTGCTCATTCACATCAATCTGGCATCTTCTGCCATGGAAACAGTTAAATTCACTCAACCTAGTCACAAAATGTGACAATCAGAATCTCTGATTTATTCCTTTCTTAGCAAGTCAGGATAAAAATTATCATTTGTTCACTAAACAAATGGTTGCAAGTCAAGGACTACCATACATTCTTAACACTCCGGGTTGGGCACTTTAATAAGAGCATTCCTAATACAAACCATAATTAGATGGTTCCATTTGTACCACCTAATGCAATCAAGGACAATTCACTGTAACATTTCCTCTTTTAACTGCCCAAAACTAAATCCAACTATCACTATTGCCTTTTTCAACTGTATTCGATAGGGTTTATACCTACTATAGCAGCCATGTACTGATGTATATACTACAGCATTATTACATCCCAAAATGTCCACACACAAAGTCTTTTGAAGCATATAAAATAGAACAGCAAATTCGGACAGCCCTTGAGGGCAAAAATTCAACAATACATAGAACACCTGTTCTGATCTCTCGCCAGCAGAAAGGACAGAACTTGCCACTTTAAAATGAGCTTTTAAGGCTTCAGTACACTTCATAAAATAATAGAAGGAGGCACATAGGCTATTAAGTCCAACCCCTTGTTCAGAGCAAGAATCTAAATTTAAATATCTTCTAACAATGTCTATCCAAGGTCCTCCTGATTTACGAAACTCAGGGATGGGGAGAAACAACGAAAGCGTGCATAAATCCAGAATGTCCAGATTTCTTCTCAGGTTTTTCAGTATTGATAGTGCCTCCTACTAGTAAAAATAATAGCAAATCAATGATACATCTAATTAGAGCACTTTAATTGCTTCCATTGTTCATTCAAATCCATTGCCACCCCCAAGTATAGAATCAGAATTTGCAGTACTGCCCTTTCAACAACAGAATTTATCACTCTTCCTCTTTACTACAACCTCTACAAATTACCAGATTTCAGGCTTGAAATAATGGAGAGGGGGACTGAGGAACCTAGTACTGTATTTTCCCACCTCTGCCTTCAAAATTCACACCCACCACCAAATCCAGCTGCTTTTCCACAAACAGCAGATGTAACTGGGTTCCCATCTGGCTGTATCTATATGAGCCAACAATGTTTTTCACAGGCATTAATTGCAAGACATAAAGTTAGTCTATTATGAGAAATCACCCCGAAATGTATGTATGGGACAGATCTTCCCCTCTCCCATACCTGAACTTTTATGGAATGGCTCTGTTCTGACACACACACACACACACTCCACACACACACTAAAATGCAAGTCCTTTCAGAATCCTGCAGGAGAAAAAAAAAAACCAAAGCTAAAAATATCCATTGAAAGTTGTTACATTAGAAGCAGACAGATCATAAGGCAGAATGGATCATGAATTCATTATGAACTCCTAATGAAGCTTTAAAAAAACCCCATGAAGCTAAAGGGGAAGGGGAAAAAGAGACGGAAAAAGATGAAGGAAAAACATTTCCTTTACAGATTAAAAGATCCATCCACAAAAGATCATCCACAGCAGACATGTATGCCCTGTGTTTTTCATCTTCTTATATGTGACAGAAACAAACTTACAACACACTCTTAGGACCAGAGTGTCTATCAGGTATTATACCCCAGCCATTTTTCTCTGGTTTATATTTAATCTAAAGTTAAATAAATGGGAAACTGGAATGTTGCAACATCTATTCTGATTTTAGAATAGATATTTATTGTGGTTTTTTATTATCGCCTGTTCACCGCCCTGAGTCCCGTAAGGGAGATAGGGCGGTATACAAATTTAAATAAACATAAACATAAAGCATTAGACTCAAGCATAATCTATATTTGTAGTGATGCTTTCATTTTTCCCCTATCTTATCCATAATATATTTCTTTAAAAATAAGTCAGCACCTCCATACTCTTTGGAAGTGTGTACCTTAAACAAAAATACCTTAAACAAAAGGTATTGTTTATACCTTAAACAAAAATACCTTAAACAAAAGGTATTGTTTATACCTTAAACAAAAATAACTGAAACTAGCAGGGTAGCTACAAAGTAGTCCTTGACTTAAGACTAGTCATTTAACATTCATTTGTAGTTACAATGGACTTCAAAAACTACTTATAACCCATACATAAAGTTATGACTGCCACACCCTCCATGGTCACATGATTGCATTTCAGGCACTTGGCAACCAAATTGTGTTTATGCCTGGTTCCATGATCATCTGATCACAATTTGCAACATTTTGCTTTCCAGCAAAAAAAACAACAACACCCATTCAGAAAGGCTTTGCTTAATGACCACATGATTCATTTAACACCCATATGACTCGCTTAGTGATCACAGTGACCTGCTTTATGACTATCCTAAAAATGAGCTAGTTGCATGGTGCCTTAACTTATGGCAACAACTTGCAACTGATATTCCAAGCTCCATTGTGGTCCTAAGCCAAGAACTACCTCCACCTCATCAGATTGTCTTTTGAACAATGATTATTTTTGTTTGCGACCATGTCTACTGTGGCAACCATTTCACGAATATGGCTATAATATCCTCCCAAAGTTCCCAAAAAGCTGGAAATTCCCGCAGTAATTAACAGAGAGGTGGGATTACTGTACATGCTAAGCGCTCATTTGGCACTGGCCAGCAGACTAAAGAATTAGGTCATCTGAAGAATTCACTTATGTCTTATTTGTCAAAATGAAATTCTGAACAGAAGCAACACTAAGGCCCTTTCAATGATCTAAAGTGAGGCACAGTGCTAAATGCTTTTATGGGATGCTATGTTACAGGTAGTCCTTGACTTGCAACCATAATTGGGATCAAAAATTCCATTGCTAAGCAAGGCAGTTGTTGAGTTGTGTCAGATTTTATGACCCTTTGGCCACAATTAAGTGAATCGCATGGTGCTCACTTCCCCCATTTACTTTGCTTGTTGGAAGCTGGCTGAGAAAGTCACAAATGGTGATCATACAACCCCAGGTTGTGTCATAAATACATGCTGGATTATAAATGCTCAAATTTTGATCATGTGCCCTTGAGGGTGCTATAATAGTTCTAAGTGCAAAGACTATTCATAAGTCATTTTTTTCAGTGCCATGTAACTTGAAAGGGTCGCTAAACAAATGATTGTAAGTCAAGGACTCCACTCAAAAATTGTACAATATATAAACTAACCTATATTGTGGCTAATTTACATTCTGGGGTACACTACTAAAGTGCTTAAGAATTGGAAACATTTACTTTGTTATTATGACTTATTCATGCATAAGGTATTTCCAATTTTTTTTACAGAAGCTTTCATAGAGAATGTCTTGGAAATCACATGATACAGAGGGAATCCAGATATTTTTGCTATCCCAAAAGGATTTCTATACTTTTTACTATGCAGAAACTCAAACAAATAATTGGGGGCACCACTGAAGTACTGCTTCATAAGATGAAAATAATCATTGGTCTCTATTCTTTAAAAAGAAAGCAGACCTAAAGATCTTCCCTCCAATTCCCTGCCTACATGCACATATATCCCTTCCTCCACCACCCTGTTTCTACAAGCAAGCATTTATAAAGATTAACATTGGGGAGAACATTGTTTGAGCAGCCGATTCTCTTTCTTCTGCTATACAATGGAAACCCACAGATGGACATATTTATGGCTGCTCCATAAATCTAGCAGATGCATATTTGCACTTTCATATAATTTTGCGCAGTGGCAAACTTTATAAGCAAGTCACAGATTTTCAGTAGGGAAAGTTTTGTCTATTTTATGTCAGCATTTCAAAAATCATCTTAGAACATGGGCTCCAATAGCAATTCTTCATTTGTATAAGCAAAGTACAAAAGGCAACAGCAGGTGTACAAACATGGTTTACTTTATTGAGCTGAATGGAGAAATCCACACTGTATATCAGAGTACACACAGGGTTCTGGATTTGGGCCAATACCGCTGAATTGAAAATGAATTTGCATCCCCAAAGAAGGAGGAAATATAACAACATCTAAAAGAAACACAGTCTAGAGCAGGGGTGTCAAACTCGCAATGTCACGTGACGTGTTGCGACGTATTACAACTTTTTTTCCATTGCCGGCAATGGGGTGGGCGCAGTTTCGACATGATGCATCTGGCCCACGGACTGACAGTTTGACACCCCTGGTCTAGAGTTCTTCTTTAAAGTTACAGCACACCAATGAATCCATTAGTGATATTCAAATACATGCCCAAATATAAGAGTTCAACATTACCCCAGAGGCAGAAAAATATTAACATTTTCATTTCACAAAAAATAAAAAGTAAAGGCAAGGTTAAATCATACAGCTTGCCAAATTCAAAGAAAGAGACCTCAAAGCCAATGCCTATAGTACCAAAACTTCCAAATCTCTAGCTGTGACACTTCAAGAGATGTTTTCCAAAGGCTGGAACCATAAGTACATCTGCAAATGACATTTATAGTTTAAAATAATGTGGAAGAAAAAAAATGCAAAGTAGCAGTCTCTTGCCAATGAGTCAAATGGACATGGCTAGCAATCGCAGCTTTAATCATGGCAATATAGTCTCACTGAAATTGATGATGCAAAATTCTACTTTTCATCAGGAGAAGTCTTGGAAAAACACCAAGGTCAATAAAGAGAGGTGCATAGAGATCGCTGCTGTTCTGCATAGGGAGGTGAAAAAGGAAGATACTCTAATTCTCATTTCTTAGAATCAAGGGCTTTATCAACCAGCAAGTTGTACAAACCAATACAGAAGCAGCCTGCAGAGCACCCGGCATCAATCCACCCCTTCAAGATGTATGCATACTCATTGCAGCAGTAATTATTGTGAATGTGTCATCCCTATTTATAGAATATGTCTGATTTAATGCCTCCATTACTATCCAAACTTGCTGTTAAAGCAATAAATGGAACCCAATTGCAGACAGAGCTGAGAAATATTTTGCTGCCATCAATAGTCCCACTGACAAAGAAGGCAAAAGGGAAGCACACACACTACATGGAAATATAAATCTCTGGGGAAGAAAAAGCACGAGTAATGCTTACTGCAGCAGCTCCTATTCTTCATTCACAACAAAAGCAGTGAAGGCAACCAGGGACAGAATTAATTCCACACATGCACAAACTATACAAATGCCCTGAACAGAACGGGGGGGGGGGAGTATGCATTGGGAAGATTTCTGAGAATCTATGTGGTTTATATATTGATTTTTAAAAATATACTTGTATGTTGCCCAAAAACATTGCCATAGAGCAGACATGTTAAACTCACAATGTCACATGACATCGCGCGACGTATCGGAACTTTTTCCCCATTGCCGGAAATGGGGTGGGCGTGGTTTCATCGTGATGCATCCAGCCCTCGGGCCAGCAGTTTGACACCTCTGCCATAGAGGAATTAGGAGTGACAGGTAGAATAATCCAGTTGTTTTGTACTACAGCTTCTATTGTTTCCCCCAATGCAGCTAACAAACCTGCTTATTAAGTACAATCTGACATCTCAGTGCCTACTGACTGTGAAAGGCTCTTTCAGAGCAGGCCTGTAATATGAAAAACTACCACCAAGGACTGTTTTTATCAAACAATAGTATGCGAAGAGTGGAACAGTCAGAGGAGAGCTGTACCTCAAAGTAAAAGCAATGCACCTCCAGAGATGCATCTACAAACAAATACACTGGCTCCAGATTATCAGTGGCAAGCAGAAAAAAACAAGATATCTACTTCTGAACGTACAAACTATAACCAGATTCTTTTCTTCACCCAAGCAACTAAGGCGTTAGCTGTTCCATAGACCAAAAAAGTTGTTACTACAAAGAGTGGTACAATAAATCCTTCTTGCAAAACAATATTACACCATCTGAGAAAAAGATGGTACAATAACTATTAGTTTTCAGAAAAGCAAGTTTAAAAAAAGGAAATGCCATGTGATCATTATATCCAGTAATATCAAAGACACATTAGGCACCATTTCCAGGTGAATGCATACCTCTTAATGAGATTGTCAATTCATATCCTTTTTTTAAAAAAAAAGCTTTTCATAAGTCTTAAAATAAGCTCATACACATGAAAGGAAAATGAGAATCAAAGACAAAGCTAGCAAGTAGATCAAAAGCAATCAAGCCACACCCAAATGCCCACTCAGATTGCAAATTGTAGCAGTTCACAAATAAATGATGCTGAAACCAATATCTCTGGCTAATTGGAAGACACGAGAAATATGTCACCTTCATTAATTTAAGCTGGAATCTTACACACATTTGTACTAAACAAAGCTTATTTTTAATAGCTATATATAAAAGATACCACCATACATGAAAAATGTGCAGTAGAGTTTTTTCTGACATATTTTGTACAGGTAACTGCCCAAACCTATTTTTTCATGATACTATCTTGCCTGTAGGAAAGTGTCTCAATGATGGTTTTCCAAGTCAGTTAGGAAACTTTCTCTTAAAGATATCAGTGATCTCAGATATTTAAATCTGTATCTTCCTACTGCTGAATCAAAGCTGAGACCATCATATCCTCACATTAAAACAAACACAAAGACACCTGGAGTGAAGATACAACCTTAATCATAATTAAACATACTGCCTACGGCAAACAAAGTTGCAAAAACTACAGAGTATGGAACTTGATGAAAAAGGAAGGTAACTAGTTAAAGAAATGGGATTTAAAAAGGCATGCCTGCCTTTAATCTTTCATGGTATGCTATAATAAATTTGGTTGAAAGCTTAGAAAGTACACAGCAAGGAAAATGTTTAAAATGTATACTTCAAACTATATTATATAATAAAAAACAAATGTATTGTAAACATAAATGTTAAAGGAGGAACTTCATAATGTACTGCCTATGTTCATCAAACACACAGTTCTCAGGAATCCACAGAGCTATCACCAGAATCCACATTTTGATATATGAAGAAACCAACAAGAAAAAGAATGTAAGGGGGACTCCTCTCAAT
Source organism: Protobothrops mucrosquamatus (assembly GCF_001527695.2). Taxonomy (NCBI): domain Eukaryota; kingdom Metazoa; phylum Chordata; class Lepidosauria; order Squamata; family Viperidae; genus Protobothrops; species Protobothrops mucrosquamatus. Next base: position 132,605 of record NW_015388822.1, read on the forward strand.
ATTCTTTATTTAACCACTGATGCAAGCTACACTTCTGAAAAACAGCAGGCCTTGTGTTATGCTGAATCAAGGACCGAAGTGCAACTTCAGTTCAGCAATAATACCACAGCTAATTTTCCTGCACACATATATACACATACATACCTAGTATACTAGCACTGATGATGTTACTTAGTTTGGGTAATGAAACATCTGCAAGCTCAGAGAGCATCAAGTACCCCCCCCCATACCTAGAATTAATGCTTTTCTCTATTTACATAACCTCGGGCATTCTAAAACACAACATCCAAAATTCACAAGTCCTTTTCCACATGATCGCTTGTCATGACAGCAGATGTCAGTGACTCAAATTCCTTTGTGGATCTTTTATAGCTTTCATTCTTTCATTCTTTCCTTCTTTCTTCTGTACCATGAACTGCATCGGTAAGAGGTATTTTTTAAGAAACATCTTGCACAACATCCATAAAAAATAAAAACATTTACAGGAGAAACAATTGAGAATACATTCACAAACACATGCTGCAGAAAAATCTAATTTCTGTGTGAGGGCTTAGAGATTTAGGTCTCTTTAAGAAAATAAATGGAGATCATCTAGAGTTCAATAAGCTCATAGATACAAGATGGAGCCTCTGGTGCTTCAAATGGCAAAATGCAACAGGAAGAGAGGAAGGCATGAATTGCCATTTGCTAAGCAACTTACCATTTTCTTTCTTCACACAGCCCAAGCCTTCAAATGTGTTCTCGTGTTACACAGTGAGTAATCTTACTAGAGCTCATCTGGTGGTATTGCATTCATCAACTCACATATCAAAGAAAGATTTCTAACTGTATCTCTGCTTTATATGGAAGGGAGGCTGAAGCAAAGGAGTCAGCAGTTTTCTATTTCAGTGGACAGTGAATAACAGGAGCTGGCACTTTTCCTGTCCTCTCTTCCTTCTGTAACTCTACAATAATCAGAATAATCATGAATAGACCCTGGCTTCTACACCACTGGAGCAAATCATTAAAAAATAATCCTATGCATATGTATAGCTAGACATATTATGTACAATAGAATTTTTTTTTCACAAGGGTCCCTTGGATTTCAATTTAAGGCTGCAATCTTATTGGAAAGAAAATGAATTCAATGGGGAATTACATCTGAATAAGCAATCTGAGGTTGCCTTAAGGTGACTCTAATCTTCATCAATCTTAGTGTTCCTCCTGTATCCAAGCGAGCTTTTCCTTTAAGGGTTTTACAACCAAAAGAACCTCCCAGGGCTGTTAATATTTAACACACATTACAACCGATGTTCTATTCAAGCTCTGCTAGGAGGGTGAGCATTATACTATTTAAAGGAACCACAGAATTTCCCAGAATTAACACCCTAGCTATCCATCAGAAGTATACAAACGTCCAACCAAAAAACATCCAACCTTAGAAAAACCGTGTTCGTTTCCAAAACGGGAAGATTAATGGAGAACGGGGCTGAAAGCTCTGGGGCAGATCACAGCTGCAAAGTGCCTGGAATTTGGGCGTGGCAGCCAAGCTCGGGTTCACATCTCTCGCTCTCTCAGCTACAGAAAACCAGGAATCCCCCTTCCGACGCTAACAGACCTGGAAGCCACCCGCTCACACCTGCCCGACTACCCAAACACAAGGAAGAGGTACATACACACACGCTACACCGCCCAACGGAGGTGGCCCGCAGCCTCTTCTTTAGTTCGGGCTCAACGAAAAGCTATATAGCTCACATCTAGAAAAGTAGCCCTGGAAACCGCGGGACTCTTTAAAAACCTTTTTCGGCATCCTCACCGACTTCAACCCCTGAGTTGTCAAGACCGGCCTCGCATCATACACGGGAGAGAGGGTTTTTTAAAAAAAACACAACAACAACAACAACAATGAAAATTGAACGCCACTTGGGCACAGCTCCGCACCTTTCGAAGATTTGGGAAAGAAACCGTGAGCCACCCCAGAGAGATGCAGCTGCAGGAACAAAAACGCGATTTGCTCTCTGAGCGGCTTTCGGAGAGAAAACTCGCCGAAGCCACCAAACAGCTGGCCCGCTCCCTCTCTCTCTCTCTCTCTCTCGCTGGCTTTTCTTTCCAACCCAATTTGCCTCTCGGCTACTCCAGCTCCTGCCTAAAAACCTCCAGGTTTAGAGGCTAGAAAAACACGAATGCAACGGGGGGGGGGGGNGGGGGGGGGGGGGGGGGGGGGGGGGGGGGGGGGAGAAGTTCAAGCTGACTTTAAAAACAAAAGGTGCTAAAGATCAACAGGGCACAAGTACACCTGAATGCCTGGCCGCGATTCCCTTTCCCCCACCCCCCGTTTCCAGCAACCGGCAGCCAATGAAGGCCGGAGTCGCGAGGGGGAGAAAGAGCGCTGATTCGCCGCGCGGAGGAAAGAAAGAAACACACCCCTCTCCGGGAAGGGAGGAACATGGGGGCGCCGCGCAAGGCGAAGGCGGCCAGAGATGAAGAGCTGGAGGGAAGCGAGCGGGGGGGGGGGGGGAAGAGGATCGGAACGCGAACAGCGACCGCGATAATAAAGATGGGGACGCCGACGTTCGCTGGGAAGCGGGATGGAGCAGAGAAGTTGGCTTTAGGAAATTGGCAGGGAAAAGGCGCGGGGGGCGCGGGCAGACCCCTCCCCCCTTCTCCCGCACGCCCCCCCCTTCCCCTTCCCGCGCCGCTTGCGAACGCCGAACTCTACCGAGACCCTCCACGTGATCTCGCAGCCTTGCGAGCTCCGGCGAGACCGCGGCTCCGCACACAGCTGGGGCGTCTACCGATTCGCCCGTCGGAGGCGGTGGGAAGGCAGGCGAAGTGAGAGGGAAAAGGGAAAGCCCGAGGCAGGAGGTGTCCTACGGGGGAAGAGGGGGGGGGAATGTCTTCGGGAGATGCGAGGGGGAAGAATCGACGCCATGGCTAACCTTTTCTCTTTTTTTCCCCCCCGAGTAATCCGGAGTCAAGACGTATCGCTGGCCGAGGAGAGGTTCATCTGGCAAGGACGATCGAAGGCTGCTCCGAGCCTCCTTGCAATACAAAAAAAAAAATACGAAAAGAAAATAAATGGAGGCGGGGTGGAACAATGCAGCGCCTTGCTTCCCTCGTTTTTTTTCCCCCCCTCTTGTTCTCTTGGTGTAAGTGGGGAGGGGGGAGAAAATCGCCCCCTCCTCGGAAGGCGGTGGTGGGGAGGGGGGAAAGCAAATAATAATAATAAGCTGCAGCAGCAGGGAGTGAGCTGGAAGGCGGGAGGGCTGGGAACTCAGCGAGGGAGGCGCGTCATGAGCAGCAGAACCAGCCTCCGAGGGAGAAGAGGAGGCGGGGGTGGTAGGAAGAGAGAAGGATCGTCTACGAAACGAAACAGCCACTACGCGAGCTGCAACCGCCAGGCTCTCCTAACGTGAAGCGAGCCGCCTCCGTGAGTCGTCGTAGTCAATCGCGGAGCAGCCCGCGAGCCTTTCCAATTTGCAGCCCACCTGCTTACAAACGAAGGGCATCCGAAGCTGCTCTGCCCAGCCCTTTCAGGTGGTATCCCGGGTGAAAAGCAAGGAAGCGTCCGTCTATGGGATCATAATTCGATTCCGGGCTAATCCGCATTGCTTCCTAGTAGCTTCCCCCCCCTCTTCCAGTCAGAGAGATGGAAATCTTGTAACCCCGCCCACAGCAACGCCCGTCTCATTGTTCCGTAAACCAAGGTGAGTGCGCGGCCACGCCCCGAAATCACACACCGTCCTTGGCTGCTGAAGTCAACGTCGGATGGGAAGGGTGTACAAAAAAAAAAGGTGTTTCCAGCATGTGGGCGTCTTAACAACGCTGCATCTCCGAGATTGTATTCGGTTAACTATCCGGTCGTCGTATCTTTCATATGGCTTTTCTCAACACGTGAAAATCCCCTACTACAGCGTCTGTAGAAATTGTATGAAACCTCTTGAGTTATTTCTCGTTTAGGGATATTTTTAAAAAAAAACAAAACAAAAAAAACAGGACATCTATAACGTAGGGAGATTGTGCCAGTTCACACTCAACTGAAAGGGAATGGGTTCTCTTTCCAAAATGTCAACTGCTGAAGGTTTATCACGATAAAAACTGAGACAAGCAAATGTGATCATTGCAGCCATTCAAAGAATGTTCGGATTTAGATGTTATACTTTTTTACATAGTTTGCATTCTGTCTGCTTAAAGGTAACACAATACTCACCACCATCCCTTATTCAGTCCCTGCTAGCAATAGTGATTAGTGGACATGAATATAAATGCACACTGAAACATTGGCATTAAATTTCTTATCTTTCAGAATGGGCAGAAGCATGTTCCAGGTCTAGAGTTACAATACTAATGAAATGGCTGTTGTTTTTAAAGTGAGTTCAGTCTAGAAGGGAAAAGTATTTCACTCAGAAAATACAATCATACCATACAAATGTCAGTGGTCTCCATAGCACCCTTAGAAATGCCAGTAAAGAGCAAAGGCAACTGAAGCGCGTGGGCAACTGACAGCTGTGTGACAGCTGTAAGTCAGGCCATGTTTATGTGGCATATGTACCTATGATTAAATCAGTTTCCTCAGTTTTCCCACTTTTCTGGGATAACAACATGCTGAACTGTGCAATAATCAAATAGGCTGGATTTGCATAACTAAAATATAATTTAATTGTTTGTGTTCTGTGTGTCGTGCAAACACAGTCTCTGCATCACAAAGTCAATGCAAGGAATTGGGCAATAGCCAGGGGTATGACTATGGAATACTCCTTGTCGTACATGCATAGGGGTTCAGATTCTCCCTAGGGGCAATGCTACCTTACACCTCCCCCAAATGGAAGAGAAAATGGAAGAGAGAGAAAAGTAGTCTCGAGTTAGAGTCTGCAGAGCAGTCAGAAATAGCTTGGATGGCCATTAATTCAAATTCACATTGGAAATAATTTTCCTTTCTCAAAAAGATGGTTTGCACAGTTTCAAGGACATCTCAGGAAATGTATACTGGCCCGTATAAGAACAGATTTGAAATACTGCTTGGAATCAAAGCATTGCCTACGCCTATTCTCAGATATAGATTGAGAAGGTCTACAAAAACATGCAGGGAGCTTTGATCTTAATCATCAAAGTTTCCAATGCTCCACGGCTTGGAATACAAAGAAACACTGCTCGGAGGGTGCCTGTATGAGAGACTTTGAATTTTCCCTTATTGCTGAGGAAGAGTACAGCTTGTGTAGCTGCAAGCTATTTACATAGCTTGAATCCATATTTACAATATAGGATTCTAATAGGCCTTCAAAACAGTCCCCATTTTATATACTTAACAGAATGTTGTAATTTTGATTAGTGCTATGTTATCTATCTATCTATCTATCTATCTATCTATCTATCTATCTATCTATCTACATTATTTTATATAAATAATTCAAAGCAGCAAATATACATACTACTGGTCTCTTCTTCTATTTTCCCCACAATAACAAAAATCAACCCTCTGAGGTGGGTTGGGCTGAGTGAGTGACTGGTCCAAAATCAGTCAGTCAGCTTTCATGCCTAAGGTAGGACTAGAACTCACAGCATCCTGGTTTCCAGGCCAGCACTTTAACCAGTATGCCAAACTGGGTCTCTTTTGCATTAATTTGAATTCATTTTCATGTATGGCATTTTATTTCATTTTTTCAAAGAAAACTTTCAGGGTGAAAATATTTGTGGGTTTAAAAACCACTATTCAAGCAGCTCATATTTTTATATGTAAAATAAGTTATATAGCAAACAATTAAACCCAACAAAAATACATGTTAGAACTGAGGTGCCACGATAACCTGTGAGGAAAAGATGGCCATGCAGATGCAGCATCATTACATGTATTATAATTGTTAAGTGATGCAACTGAATTGAGATCTCAATCTTCCTTTTGCCTCAGGCTCTTGGTAAACAGGTTGCAGCCAGTGCTTCTGCTCTGGGGGAATAATGTTAAATGTTTCCAACATCAAAAAATAAGCTTCGAAAAGATAAGTTTAGAAGAATTTAGTTTCTGTATGAGATTAATGTAAGGTATAAAACTGAGAATTTTTCCTAACACTAAAGCTTTATGACTGACAACTGAAAAGAGTTACAAAGGGCAAAATACAGAAAAAAATGATAGGGTAATGCAGATTATTTTCAGAAAAAAATATGTATGAATCATCAGTCAAGAATTTTATTCTCACTACACAGAATCATAAATATGGATAGTTCAGTTATTATCATAATCAACAACATTGGTTTAACATCTCTAAGTACTATTGCTATACAAATTATCAGTTATTTCAATATGGCATTCTTAAGCAAATCATGTGTCATTGTGAACCCAATCTTTTTCTATTGTCTTTTAGTTATACTTCAATCAGATGGTGTACACTGGGCAAAACAGGCAGTGATTTGTACATGTAGACATCTGATAATGCTGCTTCATATTTGGCATTTAAGGATAGAAAGTGAATCAATCAGTAAAATATGAAAATGCTGTGATACCACTAAGTCTGATTTTAAAAAGATATACTTAAAATGAATGACAATTTAGTCCTGATCTAAAAGTTGGGTCTGGAGTTGCCACTTATGCTCAACTTCTGGCTTTATGTCTAACGAGGATAGTTTAACCAACCCATACATTTTATATAAGGATGAGTGTAAAAGAAGGAGAACATTGGCAAATATTCAACTTAGTACAAATTGAATTACAGTGGTACCTTGGTACTCATCATTAATTGGTTCCAGGAAGTGTGGTGAGTACCAAAAACAAGTACCAAACAAATTTTTCCCATAAGGAATAATGTAGTAAGTCACAAGGCAGCCAACACCAACATGTTCTACGCTTGTGCATTGAGTACCAAATTCCATGAGTTTCAAAGCAGTTTAAGTATCCAGGTACCACTGTATGTTTATGAGACAAAATGGTTATATCTGAACTGGGCCATTATCTTTTTAAATACACTTGTTTTTTAAGAATACTTCTAAAAATCCAAACCATGGATATGACCAATACATACCTTGAAAAGATACATGCATCAATGAATTGTGAAGGTTAGCTCTGCATACTGCAATATATAAAATGCACATGTGCTCAGAGTCTATTGATTTAGCCATTTTTAAAAATGGGATCTATAAAGATACTTAATGAAAACTATCATTTCTACTGGCTAAACAATTTATTATTTGAAAGAGCATCTTAAACATGTGAGTTGAGTAAAGCAGACAATGAATGGCAGCATCATGGCATTAAATAACCTTTCATAAAGGAAGGCTGAATTAAAGCACAATTAAAAGCCATATTTTAAATTCATCATCAGTGTATTTACTTATACGATTAATCTGATTATTATATAGCAATGACATATGAATTTCATAGCTGATAGGTAAGGTTTACATGTTTTTGTCCCTAATTTATCTAGGGATAGTGTCTTTTGAATCAAATATCATTGTTTTTAACAAATAAATATACAAGGAAATATTTGTTAATATACAAAAAATACCCATAAATTCTCATCTAGCATCACATCAGTGCAGCCATGTTTACACTAAATTACTGTTTTGTACTTCTCTTCATTGGTCACAATAATATGGAAGTTGTTTATCAGTAAATAGTAAAGGAAATGGAAAAAGGCTAAATTACATGAATATATCCAGTTGGAGAACCATTTTGGTGGAGTGGTTAAGGTTAGAAATCAGGAGACTGGGAGTTCTAGTTATGCCTTATGCACAAAGCCAGCTGGGTGACTTTGGGCCAATCATTTTCTCTCAGCCCTAGGTAGGAGAGTAACAAATCACTTTTGAATTCTTGCCAAGAAAACTACAGGGGCTTTTCGAAAGCATCACTAATTTTTTTAAAAAAACAAATCCAGTTTAATATAAGCCACGTGGAATAGACCAAGGACCTATCTAGTGTAGCTATTGTTCCCATAGAGATTTACTACGTTTATGAAACGTTCACAAAGAAGATATCAGAGACCATCTTGTATTTACCGTAGATGCAAACTCTGTTTCCCATTGTGTCAATACTATTGGAAAATACTATTTTACATGTGTCAATGAGCCACAATTAACCTTAGGCTCCCACATAGGTAACGATTTCTATTCTATTCCCCTCTGTTCAAATTTCCACATTGATTCTCTGAGTGGTGAGAAATTCGGTATATTATATAGGTTTAGTTTTGCTGAAAAAAGAGTTTCCATAAAACAAAGTTTATTTACACACATATGCAGTTGAAGTGTTAATTGAAAGCACCTTGTATTAACAGTCCAATCAATATCTCAAAGTTCAGGCTCCCAGATAAGATCTTTAAGGAAATATTCAAAAATGTTGTTGCAGATCTCAGTCTTCATCTTGTGACTCAGTGTTCTTCAAAAATTTTCCAGCAATTTCATAGGTACACAACGTGAGGATCTCACGCCCAAAGAAAGAAACCAGAAGAAAATATTCTGATTCCTGAATAGCAAATTAAAATTATTTGAAAAGAATTTGCTATTAAAAAATATTTAAACAGAATTCTTGGCCAGAGACAGAAAAATAATTCCCAGCAATCCGGAAAGGAGATGTTCATCTTCCTTATTACATTCTCCATTCTCATTACAATATTTGATGTATTTATTTTCGAACAGTGTATACCAATGGTAAATGTAGAATGATGCTGAGCTTTTCTAAACCGTAGTTGAGAGAATTGTTATAGAGCAACAGTCAGAATTTGGCTAGCTGATGTAAACAAGTCAAATACAAAAATGTTAGCCAGAAATTCCTTGACAATTCAGTCTCACGTATACACAGGTGTCATCTTTGGACACATCAATACAGAATTTTGGAAGTAAAGGGTGATTATGTATTTATGAAAGAATGTATGTATCTCTTACTATAAATATTATCTTAATGAAATTTCTTTAACTTTCAACTTGAATTATCTTTGTATTGATAGTGAGGCAAGACCCCCCAATATGATTCTGTACATTGTAGATTCAGTGCATTATTTAGAATCTTAGTCATAACTAGGGAAAAAAATATTGAAGAAAGTGATAACCATACTAATTGTCTACCTACAGATTGTCCTCAACCAACAACCATTTGTTTAGCAACCATTCAAAGTTACAATAGCTTTGAAGAAATTGACTCACAACTGGTTCTCACACTTATGATCATGGCAACATTCCCATGGTCACATGATTAAAATTCATGTGCTTGTTAACTGGCATGTATTTATGCTTGTTGCAATGTCTTGGGGTCATGTGATCTCCATTTACAACCTTCCCAGCCAGCTTCCAATAAGCAAAGTCAATGGAGGAATCAGGATTCACTTAATGACTGTATGATTCACTTAACTACAGTGATTCACTTAATGGCTGTAGCAAAAAAGGTTGTAAAATTAGGCATAACTCACTTAACCACCAGCTTTCTTAGCAACAGAAATTCTGGTCCCAATCGTGGTTGTGTAAATGGATGTGTCAAGTCTTGAAGCCCAGTATTGCTGGTGTGACAGACATTGCTTCTCAACTCGCCGATGAGCTCGGGAGGGGGGGTGTGGAGGGGAAAGGTTTGAAATGCAGACTTCAAAAATTAAGACAGTTGACCATTGGAACCAAGGACAAATGCCAGGTGTCTCTGGCCAAGCCCAGAGATGCTCTCTCATAACAATATTTTTCAACTTGATTGGACAATGTGACCTGACCCAGAGGGAGGAGGAAGAAGTCAATGTTTTTACTATAATGGGTTGGGTGGGGTCTTGCCAAAGTTGGTTTTACTTTCATATGTGCCGATATGGTGCACACACGCATGCACTCACCTCACCTACACTTGCGCTAGCGCCGCCCTGAGCATCCCACCAGCACTAGCGCCACCCCAGAGCGTCCCACCGGCACTAGTGCCACCCATAGTGTCCTGCCAGCACTAGCTCCACCCTGCCCCCGAGCGACCCACCAGCACTAGCGCTGTCCAAGCATCCCGCCGGCACTAGAGCCGCCTGGCCCTGGAGTGTCCCACCGGCACGAGTGCCACCCATAGCTTCCCACCAGCGCTAGCGCCGCCCCATTTGTAGCACTTGTGCCCACAGCCGTTTGCACATGCGCATGCACTCACATGCAGCTGTTTGCATGTGCGCATGTGCTCGCACGCGGCCCATTTGTGTGCATGCACACAGGTCATTTCTGTGCATGCACACACGCAGCCCATTTGCATGCACACATGTAGCGATGCCTGTCTCCCTTTCCAGGCCGCCAAACAAAAAAGGTTGGAGATCTCTGCATTAAGAGATCAGAAACTCTCAAAGGTATTTTTCTTGGTTGGGTTCGCTAGTCCAGGGATCTCCAACCCCTGGTCCAATATGGACCAGTATCAGGTCCAGTATCATGGACCAGTATCAGGCTACAGCATGCCAGCAACCCGGCCGCACAAACAAGCAAAGCCCCATCCACGGGATATAGACAGCGCACAAAACCACGCTCCTTCCGGTCCGTGGAAAAACCTCTCACCATGTAACCGGTTGGGGACCTCCGCATTAATCGGAACCTTGACAGGAGGAGTATCTCTAGGTCATTTTCTGTCTATTTATCTTTAAAGACCATGTATATACGTAGTCACAAAAAATAAAATTAAATATTCAGATGTTTTGCTTTGGTATTTTGACTTTTTAAATGTTGGAATTATAACCATTATAAAAGAATAATATAGCTATTGTGTTGCTACTTAGTTTTATATAATACCATATGTTAAGCCTTTTAAAAGAAATTTTAATTTAATTTTTTTAACATTTTTAAGGATGCATCTGTTCATATGCCCATACAGAATCTTGGATGTAAAATTCTAAAAATAAAAGGCTGGAGGGGGTGTTTTTGTTTTTAATATAGTTTAAGAAGCTTAAAAGCTGTAATATGAACAGAAATTGGGAACCAGGTAGTTTCCTTACTCTGTTTCAATGAGTCAAAAAGTCAATAGATAAACTCTACAATATCTGTTTTCTGCAATAATAGTAATACTGAACAGGAAGAATATATAATGGAGAAGTCTTGTCAGAAAAATATTCATTCTTTAGAGAAGAACATTAGCGTGAAAACAAACAGAGAAATTAAATATTAACTGGCACTATAAACTCCACTTGCAGTCCAATAGGTTGCTATTTACTTTGATCTTAAAGTCTTGCACAATACCGCCAGGCATGTTTAAAATGTTACAGTGCTCCATTTGAAAACATTGAATAAAAAGGTACTTAGCTGAACCTGGAAAACACATTGTAAAGGACAAATAACCAACATAAAAATTGTAGAGGAGTATGCCACCACTGTGTTTGCATATATTCAAAAGTGCATTGAGGATGTCTGTCCTTTAAAACATTGTTGTGAGGGCTAATGAAAAATCATGGATGCCATTTGAGGTTTGCAAGATGTTGAAAGCACAGAATGTGACTTAGAAATCCAGCAATATGCTGGCACTTAGAACAGTCAGAGCGAATTTGAAAAGCACCTTAAAAAGAGCAAAGCAAGCCCATTGTCAGAAAGTTCAGAACTTTTTTCCAGACCCGACGAACACCAGGCGTATGTGGCAAGGCATTCAGGCCATTACAGACTATAAGGTGGCTCCATCATGTGGTAAGGGCAACATAGACTTTTTAAATGAGCTGAACACATTTTTGGGAAGATGGCACCCCTGCAAGGAAAGATGTGCCCCATCCTGACGAGTAAGTGCTTAGCTTTAATGTTACCTCTGTCCAGAGGACACTATGGAAAGTTAACATTCGGAAAGCAGCGGGCTCAGATAATATCCCTGGGTGTGTTCTTAAGGAATGTGCAGATGAGTTGCTTGTGTTCTTTCCGATATTTTTAATCTTTCACTGCAGTAGGCAGTGGTCCCATTGTGTTTTAAGATGGCCATTATTTTGCCAGTGCCAAAGAAATCTACAATTATGAGTCTCAACGATTACCATCCGGTTGCACTTACATCCATCATTATGAAATATTTTGAGAGGCTGATAAAAGACATTATTGTATCCAGCCTTCCTGCAGCATTTGACTCGCTTCCGTTTGCTTACTGTCCAAATCACTCTACAGAAGATGCTGTTTATTTGGTTGTCCATCTGAACCTGGCTCACTTAGAGGAAAGAAATACTCATATGTGAATGCTGTTTGTCGACTTCAGTTCAGCATTTAATATAATCATTCCTCAGCATCTAGTAGACTAACTGGGCCTTTTAGGCTTTAATACTCCTTTGTGCAACTGGATTCTTGATTTTATTGTTGATAGGCCCAGTATGTGCAAGTTGGGACTAATATTTCTAACACCATTTTCTTAAGCACAGGTTCTCCTCCGGGCTACTTGTTGTTCACCCTGTTGACTCATATATATATATGAGATATGTTTAATACTAGTAGCTCAAGTTGGTAGCTGGAATGTTGGTTTGATCTCAGTTACTTGCTGAAATGCAAGTAGTAAAAACAGTTTTCTATCACTACATTGAATTTATAGAAATCTGATTTACTACTTGCATTTGCACATTAGCTTGAGTCATAATGTCAAAATTACCAGTCTAAAGCTGAAATAAGTGTGCCTGGTAAAGAAGCATAACCCTGGAGAGAAAGGCACTTAATGTTACAAATATAATATAACAATATTATGAGATGTAGTTTTCAACTTCACTTCAAACTCACTATTTGTATTAACCCCTATTTTTTGCATGGAAATATTGCCCAGGATATAAAAAAAAAAGAGTAAGAGAGGATGCTAGCCTATCAATGCAGAACAAGGCAAATTATGGAGGACAATTATGGCAGTGGTTGTATTCCTCTAAACTGAATAGCAAGGAGAACCTCTGTCACCTCACTGATGTAGCTTTTATAAGGCCAAGCCTTTGTGCTCTATCTAAATAACTTCAGTCAGTACTGCAGCTGAAAACATTCAGAATAGAGGATTATCTTTTCAATGCACAGCCAGACCTCTGTTTATGATAACACAGTACCTCAATGATAGAAAAGAAATAGAATCATTCTAAGATATAAAACCATAACCAGGAGGATAATATGTAAATGCAGGGTGAAATAGCTTCAATCAAAGTTCTATTGAGAAGCATTACGATAAAAGTTCTATAAACTGGGAAGAAAAACAAATGTAGTCATAGTGAGATTGTCCTTTATGTTATTCTTATTAAGTTTAAAGACACGACTCAATCTATCTAAGTCCAATATTCCTACTGAAATTCTAGAAGACAATTGCCTACGTTTTTGCCTTCTCCTGTAGAATATGAGCATATTGCTTTTGACAAGCCAGTCAAAGAGTTGAAAGTTTGCCAAGGGCATCCCAAAGGGTACAACTGATTCTCAGCTAGTGTCTCAAAAACTGTTTCCCAACCCTGCCTTGGTCTTGGAAAAATAATAAGAAAAAAGTACCTCCCTGGATCAGTGGAAGTATCAAGGATGGTAGGACTCACTGGGGTTTCAGTGACCTGGTATTTACTACCAAATTCAAATACAAATATGCTACATTGTGTAAAGGAAAGCCATCTGCATTTTATTTCTCCATTAAGATACTGAACTATACACTATAAAAGTTCCATCTAACTCTACACCATGCTTTATATACCATACAATATCATGGCTTGTTTAACTGTAGTTTGTTGAATAAACCACAATCCATAGATTTATATATAACAATGACTGATACATCATGTTTTACAAACAAATATTTCTGGCTCCCAACATATTAAGCCAAAACAAAGTAATCCATATAACAGCATAGTGAAATGTGTGGATCCACTCGTTGATGCCATTTTATACTATTTGCCACCATTTTATACCTCTTCCTGTAACTGATTATACATTCTTTCTTTCTTTAACATCATGAGGCTGAGCTCCTGCCAATGTGCTTCTAGGCATGTGATTAGGAGAGTCTTGAATATATCACTCAACATATATTGGCTGGGAATGATAAACGTTTAAATCCAATACATTCCCAAAGTTCTCAGTTGGTATCAGTATATGAGTGTCTGTAGTAAGGGAGAGATGCAAATGAGGAATCAAGCATTGTAATGTGATGCAACCTCCTTATTTTATATATCTGTTACAATACAGCATGCATGCACATAAGCAAGAGAGTTGCATTGTAATTTCATGATATTTATTCTGTATTTCCAATGAAACTTCCAGATTCCCCAAACACTTCTATTTTATCATGGTGCTAACTAATGAGAAGATCTCAAATAAGCATTTCTGAATCTCAATTGAATCTTGGCCCAGTACAAATCTTAATGGTGTTTACAAAGAAATGTCCAAGTGGTGCAAGGCAACATTTTAATGCATATTGTTAGCCATTCTTCAATTTAGTAATTACCCTCTCACTCTCTCTTATACACACAAATGTTTTGAGATAGACAGACAAATAATCAAGTAAAGATAAGCAAATGAAGATTATTTAGGATGCATTTAAAGCTGTTGAGTCTCTCCTGCATGATTTTAAAGATTAATATTGAATTGAAACCAGAACATTTTCTTTTAGGATTAATGAACAAACAGTTAGAAAAAATCATGGAAGATTATTGTATGTATGGAGATGGAAATATTTGACACTGCCCACTATGGAGGAATCGTTGGTGAAGATAGATTTTGCTGATAATATTTTGCTGATAAATCAACTTCTTTGATTAGGAAAAAAAAGACATTAACTACATTTATTGCTTCTGGACTACATCTTCTGGACTTTTTGCATAAAAATGAAAAACATGAACTTGTGATTTGTGATTTTGATGGTTAGACAGAGGACAAAAAGAAGAGTAATATATCAGTTTAGAGAGTACTTATAACTGCTGTGAAAAATATCAGAAGCCACTTCATAATTTTGTATTTCTTTTCTATTTTTATTAATTTTCTCTTACACTTTTTGCTTTTTCTTTGATTTTATCTTCCTTTTCCCCTGCTTTCTGCCTATTAATTTGTGTTAATTTCTATCTAATTGTTAAAAAAAATTAAAAATTATTTTTTTGAAAAAGAAAATGTAGCATGTCTGATTGAATGAACTTGTGATATTCAAGGTACACAGATCACAGAAGTCAAATCCAAGTTGTTACTAATCTGCACTATATAACAGATTTCACTACAAAAATTTGTAATCACTGTAGAATAATATGGTAAATTAAGTAAATTGGAACAAATCTATTATTTTGTCAATAAAATTTCTAGGGAAATATATAAAATTGTTTTTTCAGTTTTACTCAAATTCTATAAAACATTTCTAAGAAAATATTCCTTTAGTAGTTTTGAATATCTGTGAATTTATGGAGAATAATAAATTGTATGAAAATTACTATTATCTTAAGAATGATACATAGGAGAATGTCTGTGTATTTCCACTTAAAATACTTTAAGCATACTTTTGTATGTAACAGGAAAACTCCAGAGTTTTTTCTGTCAGAGTTATGACATGTGAAAACAAGGGAGATTAATTTTCCTGATTTTCAGTTATATCACTGGGTTTATTTGTCAATTTCACTTTGGCCCTGGAATGAAAATAATATTGATTATATTCGATTAGAGGCCCACTTTGAGGGCAGTAATTTGACACATTTAGAAGCTTTTGTTTCAAAATAAAAGAGGACCCACTTTCCAACATTGAAGACAGTCATATTTGGACAATACTGGAAAAGAAATAAAAATGGGACCTTTGCTCTCATGAAAAACTTACTCTTAATTATTTTTTTAAAAAATGGCTAAAAATAGGATAGCTACCCTTAATCAGCTAATTAGTAATGATTGCTTCAAAGGTTTTGAAAATTTACAAGAATAAAATAATCTGCCAAAAATACCCATCTAAAGCATTTGTTATGATCACTTGGCTAAGACACATTGCCTCACCCTCTGACTTTGAATGCATTAGATAAAGCTTTTTTTAGAAGCTAAACCAACAATTCAGTTTTACTGACAATTTAAAGAATATGTTAAAAATAAATATCAACAATTTACAAATGGAATAGAGAATTGTAGTTTCCAAAATCACTGATCTCAAGCTTCAGGATGTACTAAATATATTTCTTAAGAAACATTAAATGTGTGTTCTTATGATCTTACAGTGGAGGTTAATACATTAAACAATTCTTTTTCAGGTTTATTGAGCTCCTTAATGGATGCTCAAAAAAGATTAATTATTGATCTTTTTTATATAGAGACATAAATGTAAACTTATGACAGTTCACATACTTTGGTCCCTTGTTAGCTTTTATTGGTTGGATGGTCTTATTATTATAAACCAAGCTGTTAGAAATAAATTAATATTTAAAGATGTTGATATGTTGCTCAATTATATTCTAAACATCTGGAATTTGTCTATTTATAAAGGTCTTTTGACCTACTGTGCTTAATTTGTTGCCAAAAAACTATCCTCATTTGTTCTGGGAGAGATACTTATGTACCATTTACCAAACGTTAGCTTGATGATGCCATCTGTCACCTGTCTTTGAAATGTCTCCCTATAAATGAAGTTAAAAAACTGGGCAATATGATTCCATGTGGTGAATATTCCATTCATTGTTTAAATACTGAGTTGTAATCATTTTATTGTAATGCCATTTTGATTTAATGTTGATTTAGCAATATGGTTGAAAGGAAATTTGGAGGTCTTCTAGTTCAAATCCTTGCTCAAGCAGGAGACCCTATATCATTCTAGAAAAATGGCTATCCATATTCTTCTGGAAAACCTCCAGTGATGGAGCACCCACAACTGTATAATTTGCATTTACATATTTAGCTTTAATTTGTAATTCTTTGATTTTTTTAAAAAAAAATCTGTTTGAACTAGTTAGTAATTGAAAGGCAGGAATACCAACCAATCAGTGTCCACTCATGTGAATTCAGTGTTTCAGAGTGATTATCCATTGAGTATGCCATTTCAATGCTCTGTAAGTTATGTAACAACCCTTCCTACACAAGACAAACTCACATCAGTATTTTTATGACTGCAAATCCTTGCCAGGACCTTATGTTTTTGGTGGTTTATAAATGAAATTAATACTTTAGATTGTGTGCATTTGTCTAGTGATTAGTGAAACAATCTACTTAATAGGTTGCTATGGGAATGGATATAGTTTCAAAGGCAGATTGACTTTAAAAACTATTGACCACTACATCAAGAAATTTCAAGAGCCTTACTATGATTTACCACAATAAACAATAAAGTACAACACTGAAATTGATTTCTAGAGAAACTTGTGTTATTCCAGCAAATCCTCTATTGGATGGCATCCAAAATCTGTGAGAATTGCATTCTAGCAAAATTGTATTTGATGGTTTTTCCTTTGTTGACCTGAATACTGATATGAAATGCTGGCCTAGTTAAAAGGTAGGAGGCAGGAGAGCAGACTAAGCAGTCCCTGCAGTGAGAAACTCAAACACTCACAAATACAGGGTTTCGTCCACCCTGAGAAAATAAAAAAAATGTAAATTAGTTTTCTGGGAGTGGCAGAGTTTAGAAATTTGCATCATATTGCTGCTTATTTGTAGACAGGATTATGCAACTGACTAGCAGAAGAGAGAAGGAAAAATAGTATCCAGAAGTATTCATGTTCAATTCAATTCAAGTTGATGTAAAAAGTAGAATGAAGCTGAGAGCAGAGGAAAAACTTTTGATAATATTGAAGTGCTAAAATCCATTATATAGTCATAGTCTTAAGATGAAATGTAGCAGCTATTCTTATGGTGAAACTGAGTGCTTGCTTGGTAATTCTGTTATATGTAATCAGATGAATCTTGGGGTACTAGCTAGGCCAGGCTGCCATAATTGTATGCTGGTATTCAGACAGGGTAACAGACACCTCTTCCAGACCAACCCAATCAACATTAGATAACCTTTATTGTCATTTTTTACTGTGGGCACAACGGCACACATTAAAAATGAAATTTAGTTGCTTGCTCTCAAAGTGTACACATTTAAACATACTATATACAACATATGTATAGACCTACATCCTTACATATAAGCAGTGGTGGGATTCAAATATGTGAACAATTGGTTCTTTGTGTGGATGCCACTTCTGGAAGTCCATTCTGGGCCTGGGCAACAATAATTAGCTACAGGTTCTGCCGAAGTGGTGTGAACCGGCTGAATCCCACCACTGCATATAAGTAACATATAAATATTAATCACTGTAGGGTTTAGGAATAGCCCGCATTATTTTATTGTACAGCTCCTCTTCTAGATCAAAGGTTTTCAAAATTCTGTGCCATATAGAAATTGAGCTTGAAAAACTAACCATTGAAATAATTCTCCTGCAAAGCCCAATTCTAATTACAGAGCAGGATGACTGCTATATTCCAGGTATGATTTACTGCTCTGGCCCTCTGTTTCCAATCGACTTCTGCAGTGAATCTTTTAGCTTTCCATTCATACCAGGTATTACAGAATTATTAAAAACTACCTAGAATCTGTTGACAGGATCAATGAACTAAAACTACATCTAACACAGAGATATTGACAGAAATACTCACTATCAGGGAGTCTTGTTTGTCTGTACCTAACCTATTGCAGTTCTTAACATGCCTCTTTTTTTTAGGAGAACCCGCTTCTTTAGGCATAGCTCTTTCTTAGAGGCATCTGCAGGTCAGAGTCTTTTATCAAAATGATGGAAGGAGCACTGTCCTATCACAATGCAAGTTCCACCTCTTTTGTATGTAAGTGCAGCATCATGATGACTTTCCTCATTCTTCTGCAGCTCTGTACCAAAAGTAATTGAATGATTTACTGATTTAGAGACAGCAGTATTTGAGGAAAAATCCTACTATACTTTCTCTCCTTGTTGCTTTTACTCCTGGTAGTTCTACAGGATATTTCTATTTAATCTATGGGGACTTCATGTCCGTTGAGGGTAACTGGCTATTTTGGGAAACTTTGGCTTTGTTTGTTCGAGATATGAGGCAATCCAGTAACTGTCTTTTGTTGCTTTGTTTAACTTTTCCTAGTTGGAAAATGGGGGAAAGAGAAAGAACTCATTAAGCCCAACATAGATATATTTTCTATGTCTTGCAACACAAAACTATCATTGTCAAAACAAAATCCAATCCAGGATATCAAAGTCTTAATGCTGTTCTACATGGTCCCGCAAATCTTGTACACCCCCCTTAAAGTTTTTTTGATAAATAGCCTTAACCTGATGCCATCCATATGTGTTGGGAGTTGGAATTGCATTTTCCCAAATTTTAAGCCAAACGCCATCTTGGATCTCAACTTTAATATGACTAGACTAGAGGATATCAAGTTGGAAGTGATTGCATCTATCTTCTATTGCATCTATCTCCTCCTTGTGTTACAAGTGAGAGTGAGAGAAGGGCGATAATGCAATGCCAGTTAAATAAGATGAATGCAATTTATCATTTCTGAGTGTGCGAAGTATATTGAGCCACAAATAGGTTGGTGTCACACAACATATTAAGCCACACTCTCATACACACAAGTAAAACTAATCAAACTTAGCATGTTAGGCCCCACAAAGACCTTAGACTTTTAACTGACTTTGCTAAACAAATGTGAACACAGCATAAGAGCAGACCCACTAAATTTATTACTCTATCTCCAACTGACATTATATACTCTTGCCTTTTTAAAAATTGGAACTCCTACCTTTGTCTGAAGCCACTGTTTAGTTTTAGTTCTCTTGTTCTCCATTATAGATGTACATCCACTTATCACTTGTCTACAGGTAAGCAGCTATTAACCTGCTTGGAAATGAGGTGCAGAAAAATAAAGTACCATCGCTTAAAAAAAAAAAAACTGAAGTGCCACTGCAAAGACAGCATATTGTTCCAGTTCTCCTTCACTTATATTGATCTTATGTGGTCACATGGTCATGTGATCGGCTGGTCACATCATATGGAGATATTCTAGTAAAGAGGTAGTCAATGCCGTCATTGGTTGGTCGCTCAACTGATACAACTCCTTACAGGATCATAGGCTGGTTTCAAATTGATATGTTTGTTGATTGACCCATTTGTTGAATACCAGGCTTTGATGAATTTATGTGTGTGACATGTGATGGCATAGCCAATGATTTTTGTTCCATCCCAGTTGAACTGAGGTTGCTCGGTATCAATGTGGGTTGAGATCAAAGATTTATGGTTGTGTCAGTTGACTGCTAATCAGTGTTCATGGATTCTTGTTTTCAGTTTTCATCCTGTTTGCCTAATGTAGAATTAGTCACAGTTGTAAGTACCATTGGTAAGCACCACTTTAACTTCACACTAGCACTACAGATAGTTCTTGACTTATGACTGGTCCCTTAGCAATCATTCAAAGTTATTATGGACCCGAAAAATGGTACTTATGATTGAGATTCGAGTTTGAAAGCTCAGCAACTGGCCCACATTTGTGGATATCTAGTGATCACATGACCACAATTTACAATGGTTTTTTTTGCCAGAAACGAACATTTACTTCTTATTTTCTGCAAAAAAAACATCCATTGAGGACAATAGGTTCACATAACAACCATGCATTTGCTTAACAACCGCCACTAAAAATGTTATAAAATCAGACCAGTCATGTGATGACCCACTTAATGAGTGGTGTAACTTATGGCCATAATTTCAGGTTCAATTACAGTCCTAAATTGAGGACTACCTGTACATTGTGTGCATCCAATATAAAGCTGGAATAAGATGCAAGCAATAGAAAGCATGGAAATGAAATAGTGTCTGGATATTATATTTAGATTTTGCAGCTCAGAATGAATAATTCTTAGTATCATTCAGCCCCCTCTATAGCAATATAAAGTCTGTCAATGTTAATGACATATCACCACTGTGGTCACTGAATGGCTTTATTGGGGAAAACCTTAGTGTAATGTAAAGAATACACTTTTGGTTAATAAAGAGTGCACAAAAGAAGGTATAGTCTTTCCAGTCAGACTCCTTCTCTTTGACTGATTTCTGCTTAGGCCATTAGCTAAACCAGATTTGAGTTAGTCTAAGTTCTGACTTGATTTGAACAACCATTCATGTGTGGCTGCTTAAACAAGAGTTGGACCTTCTAGTCTAAAGAATTATTCTTTTTGAAAAGGAAAAAAATGCATTTAATTTTGGCTTATTAGAAAGAGTTAAAATTAACTTATTTATATGAATTCAATGCATTACATTTTATGTTTATGGAGATTCTCAATCATCCACGTCATGGTTGTCCCAAAGGTGCTTTTCCAAAAGGCAACTGGACTGCCTTGATTTTTTTTCCCCCTTGAAAACATTTCACTTCTCATCCAAGAAGCTTTTTCAGCTCTAACTGAATGGTAGGGAATGGAAGGATTTATATTCTTTGCAATCATTTGGTTGTTAACACTCTGAACATTGGTCATTAGCTGTCTGAGTCATTGAGGCCACTTGGAGGTTTATCTGTGCCTTCAGAGTCACCTGAATCAGAGCGTAAATAGGTGTGGAATCTTCTTGGAACTGCTGAACGGACTGTGTTGTAAACAAGAGATAGGTGATGCCATATCTCTCCCTTCTGTTGAGAGAGGGATGTTCAATTTTAACATAGATGGCCTCTCAACGACCACTGGTTTGAAAGAGGGGCCAAAGAGGTCATCTATGTTAAAATTGAACAGCCCTCTTGCGATTTATAGTTTCGATGATTGGACAGAATAGATTATAGAAAGAAGAGAGGCATAATGTAACATAATGAAGTAAATGAGAGGTTAAAATATAATACAATTGTATTTATAGCTGTGAAAAATATCAGAAGCTGCTTTTTGTATCTTTATGTCTCATTTTTCCAATTTATTTTTTTTTCTTATGCACTTTTAACTTTTTCAGTTCAGATCTTTTTTCTTTTTTTTCTGTTCTAATTTAGCTTGTTTTGATTGTTATTGTTCTTTAATTAAAATCATATATGAAATAAATTCATGAGCAAATATTGCTGTGCTTAATACAGAATTGTTACACCTAGATGTCTTCTTACAGATTTATCAGGAAAAAAATATGGTTTTCTGCAAGATTTCTGTAGACTCACAATGTTAAGATATACAGTATTATATATGTTTGCATTCATATTATTGTACTGTTCCTTTATTGGGAATAGTGATTTAGTTTCTTCTGCCCTGTGCTCACCTCATAATAACTGACATGATGAAAAGTAGCTTTGAGACAAGCAATTTAATTGTTCTGTCTTCACAACAAATATGCTTAGATGTACTGAGTTGTACTGAGGACAAAAATCATTTGAAACATTTGCAGGAAATAATCAAGAGAACCGATTGACCCAGACAAGGAAAATATTCATCAAACAAAAGGCTGTTTGGCAAACAGTCTGGCTGTGTCTTCCCAGCAATCAAAAAGAATTTCATCAAGAGAGAGAGAAAGAAAGACATATATTCTTCACATACATCAACAAAACAAGACATTCTGTATTTCACATTTTTATAGATGTTGTGCTCATGAAAACAAGAAAATCAAAAGTGAATTTAACCAATTATTGATGCTGTGCTATTAGGTAAAAAAAAATTGCTATGAAAGACTGATGTTTTTGCATATTACATGAAGAATAACTTTGTCTGAATGTGATTGCCTATTATGCAATTTCTTATAAAAGGAGAACCACAAATAGGGAGACCAGTTTTGAGTGATGCAACTGTTTACTTTAATGTAAATGAATGCAAATCAGAGGGTGGGAATGAATAGTACACCCAACTGTCAAATTTACCCTCAGAAAATATACACATTACCAGGAGATACATGCCAATTTTACCCTCCTCCTCCATGTGTTCATTTTAATCTAGGTGCCTACAAGGGTTATAGGCTCTGTTGTTCTAATATTATTCCACATGTTATCTGTTTATGATCTCAACTTATTGCATGATTCATATGTTGATGTTATAGATGAGGAACTGATATTATGCCATAGCAATACCCACACTCATTCCTGATCCAGCATCAACTGAGTCTTCAGCCTCTTGCTGTTTCATCAGAATGACACTGTATCACAAACTCTGCCTCTTTTGTAGATGTATGTGATGTCACTGTGCGCTTATAAAAGAGTTCAGGATTGCATCTCAGACTTGTGATACCACTTCTTCTGTTACTCTGTCCCCTTTTTCTCCTGCAGATCCCATAGTACAGTAGGCTATTATTTTGTATATTATTCTCATCTCCTACTAATTTGTTGACCCAGCATAATTTAATACTTGTTAAAAGAAAAATAAGCTGTACTATAGTAAGCAAAAGAATAAATGCCAGAAAGTATCTGTTACATTCTTGTACCAAGGAGCCTGGTGGGTCGCATGGTTAGGATGCTGGATTGACAAGCAGCAAGCCTGTGTTTGAGACCTGAGTGCTGTCATGGGGCGGGGTGAGCTCTCTTCTTTTGCTCCAGCTCCCTTTTCTAGGGACATGAAAGGAGACCCCAAGTGGGCATCCTTCGGGAAACGGTGATGCCATTGGCTAATCCTTTCAACCCAGAAGCACCTTGGTGCTTCTGACATGAGTGCAATGAGATTCCTGTACCCATTGATCCAACTCACATATTTGAACAGAGGAAGCATTGCAGAAAGCAATGTCAGGCTTTAAAACAAGAAAGGCAGAGTTACTTCTCAGAATTTTCCTTTATTGTTCCTCCCCTACATACAAAAATCTTGCCAAACTAAAGCAATTACTTGCATCATAAAATATACACTCTGAAAATCCTAGGGAGGAGCCTTCTTTGTGACCCTCTTTCACTCCACCAAACTATCTAATTCTAAACTATGCTGTCTCTTGGTACTCTGGAATGCAGCCCCTCCCTCCTGGGAATCCAGACTACATTCCACCACAAGTATGGCAACAAATAGAACTCATAATAATAGCAATTAAGATAACAATATAGTAAACTTGCCTATCATCTTAGTAAGCTAGTTCTAGTGCAATTGTACAGCATGATCTTTTAGGCTGGGCAGACTACAGAGCAAAAAACAGTCTTGCACTATAGGCTATATTCTTTGGAGGAAGTCCATATATTAAATTATAATTATTTTCATATGCACAATAATTAAAGCTTTTGAAAGAAGCAGTGGCAGACATCAAAAGACCCATCTTTGAAAGATGAAGTTGTTCAAGATCTTAGAACAGGGTTGTCAAACTCGCAATGTCATGTGATGTGTCGCAATGTATCGTGACTTTTTCTCCATTGCTGGCAATGGGGTAGGCGCGGTTTCGGCATGACACATCCGGTCCTTGGGCCGGCAGTTTGACACCCTTACCTTAGAAGCTTCAGCCCTCTGCCAAATGTGAGTATTGGATAAAACCATGTTTAGGAACCTCCTTGTAGCTTTTTAACATCAAATTATCACATAGTGATTTAGCCTTAATTCCTGTACTACTAAACTCAAGATTAGGATTAATAGTTCCACTTGGAACTCTCAATTTTTTTTATCAATTCTTCCATATTTACTTAGAAAGAAAAAGGTCAAAGCACTTCTCAGTATTTTTATTACTATTATTATTTATGGTGCTATCAACCATTTGCCCAAAGCCCTTAAAACTAATTACTCTCTTGGCATTTCACAGTTGAAAATAGAGGTGTGTTTTTAATGTCCATGTTCTCATTCCACACAGCACTGACTGAGCACCTTCCTCTTCAAGGATCTCCTGTCTGTTGGCCAGTCATTCATTCGTTCATTCGTTCATTATTCATTCATTCATTCACTTTTATAGCCACTGATATCATGTTTGTAGCACTGAATGGCTCACACAATTAAAAAAAACCCAAATAACAACCAATAATCAAAATTAAAAAAACAGTAAAAACACAATAATCTCTTTAAAACCAAATTAGAAACCCAATAAGAAACCTAAATTACAACTGAGAAACAGAAAAAACAGGCAAAAGAAAGTCAATATAACAGTCTTAAGGCCAGCAGACCAATCTATTTTCGGAGGGGGGGGGAATAATGTTCCAAAGAGTGAATACTAAAGCAGAAAGGTGTGTATTTATGTGTGTGTGTGTGTGTGTGTGTAAGTTGTATCCATATATTCTTCAGTAACCAATTTTGTACTGATTTCCAAATCAATAAATGCTATGCATTTTAATTTTGTATTTATAATGGGAAATTGTTTTTATGTTATGATTGTTCGCTACCCAAAGTCATACTCAGATGGGTTGCCATACAAATTCAATGAATGAATGAATGAATGAATGAATGAATGAATGAATGAATGAATGAATGACAAGAATGTCATTTTTTGACTAAAGATAAGCTAGAGGGAAAAAACCATAGGGTGTTACCAAAATAACATTCACTAGCACATGAAATTGCAAGCAGTGTACCACATAGCACTTTAAAAGATGAGACAGATTTACCTCCTGAGTCATTTAATACTTACTGAGCTTCAGGTATTGGCCTAGAAATCTGTTCTCAGTAGAGTGACCAAATAAGTAAACTGAATCAAGTAAAAATCTGATAAAGTTTATCATTTCTGAAGTAAAATAGATTTTTTCAAATACATTCTCAACAGGCCAGATCAGACAAGGCTTGGAACCATCATACTATATATAGCAATGATACTCACCATGCTACCCACATTAGAAGCCCAGCTAACTCAGCTTATTTCATTCAACTGTTTGTTTATGCTTATGTTTATTTAGATTTGTATACCGCCCTATCTCCCTTACAGGACTCAGGGCGGTGAACAGGCGATAATACTGGTAGGTAATATCCATGCAGAATTTTATACTTCCTATACATCCTGGGTAATCCCTGTTTGTATGATGTTTTTCAAGATTCTAATGTAAAGGCACAATTTATTCCAATTTATTCTGACATTTGTTATTTGAAGAGGCATTTATCATCAGATTAAGTTAGGGGACAATTTTGTTCATTATGCCATGATTTGGGTCTGTATATTGCAGTTATTAGAGATTATATATGGCTTACCCATATTGTTGGAAAGATATATTTGCATTTTCTAATATCTTCTCAGTGAATTTCCCATAGACCTCTTAGATGTTCATGCTTCACATTCCTATATTTGAAACACCACTATTTGTGCCAGATGTATACAATTCTCTTTGTGTTCCAGAAAAAAACTGGATAATGCATACTTAGTCCTAGTTCTGAAAATCATCACTATTGCCCAGTCATTTCTTGGTGCCTATCAACCACAATTGGGATTGATCTTTTCTCCTATTGATCTTAGTTGATAACATCCCTGTTCTATGCAAAAAAAAAAAAAAAAAGATGGTCCCCACTCTGGCCTTTCAGATGGCCCACTACTACAGGACACTTTTGCCATTTGCTATATTCCAAAATATTTTGTTTGTTTATATTTAAGGAGGCTGGTCTTTTCTTTCAGTAATGGAATCCAGGTAAATCAAGATCTATAATCCAGAAGTCATGATGGAGAAAAACACCTCTTGGTATCAACCCCTCCTCTTGGCTTTTATGATTTCATAGATCACTTTGATGATGATGCTATATAATAAAAGACTTAAGCATGCAACTATTTGTCTGCTCGCTTGAGTTCTTTTTAGGAATTATAAAGCTGTTGGAGAGTCAAAATGTACATTTGAAGTTGAAAAACTGGTTTACTCTTCCACAATCCATCTCCAGAATGTGATGGAATTATTAATTTCTTTCAACAAAATGTAAGATTAATTTTTGTTCCCGACAAACTGCAGGATTTAATCAAAGAAAGCAAACAAAGGAAGAGGAAATTAAAGGACAAGCTTACAAATTAACAAATCGTGTTTTTCCTGTGGAGTAGCTTTTCAAAAACAAGCCTGCCCAATGAGGAAGGCCACTGAAGGCCTTCTGTAAAAGATAAATCCAAAAGGCAAATTTCAAGGGAATGAGTCATTGGAAAGCCAGTAGGGCTCAAAAGGAGGCAATTCAAATGCAAAGCCAAGCCATATCTTGCCAGAGAAGCTACTTACAGAGTAAATTCAAACCAGACTCAACAAAATTATTTTTATTTAGACAGCAGGACAGTCATTCATTACTTTAATGACTCAGACTAGACATGAGTTATGAAGTCTTAGTATTTGTGAGGATTTTTGTTTTGTTTCGTTTTTTGCAAATGGACAGACCATTGAAACCGAAGGAAA
>NW_015388822.1:159804-162506 GCF_001527695.2 Protobothrops mucrosquamatus
ACTGTGAAATGATCATAAGTCACTTTTTTCAGTGAAGTTGTAACTTTGAACAGTCACTGAACAAGTGGTTGTAAGTCAAGGACTACCTGTAAAGAAAGAAATAAAATCCCTAATTCAAAGTAGAAAATAGTATTCTGAACTTAAAAACAACCACAAACTACAGGTGTAATATTGTTTGCCAGGGAAATTACTGGTTGGTTTATCTAGTTGACGAATTAATAATGAAAGGGATTTAGAAACAACATGAACTTTACCAAGTACACCATGTTACAGGGAAATTAAATATTGTCTCAGAGTGTGTTCATAAAGACTGCCTAAGGTTGTGTCATAGAAGATTTGGCCACAGAAATTGAATGTGTTTCAAACTAGGGAAAAGAGATTTAACAAAAGAATTAAAAATTAAAACACCTGTCTCTGAATTTAAATGTGCTGACTGCATTAAACAAAGTGCAACTAGAGCTACGTACTCCTGTCTAAGGAAAGATAGCCAATGCTTAATGTTTAGAATTATTTCATTCAGATTTTGTAGACTCTTTCCTGTGAAAAGTCCTAGAGGAAACCATTTTCCCTTAGGCTTCTGGATCAATTTTCAGCATACATGAAAAAAAATCCTTATTTCCTAGAACAAAATTGTAAAGAAGAAAAAAGAAAAGAACACTACTGGAAATGACTAGAATCGTGATTCTAGATCAGAGGTCCCCAACCAGGAACCGGTTCCATGGATAGATGTTTTTCCGCGGATGCGTAGTTTTGTGTGCTTCCTGCATTTCGCGGACAGGGCTTTGCTTATTTGTGTGGACTGGTTGCTGGTGTGTCACGGACCGGTACTGGTCCACGGACTGGGGGTTGGGGACCCCTGCTCTAGATACTGGGCTGCCGAATCAATATTGGAGAGAAGCAATAATAACTGAAATTTACTTGCAAAATAATTAAAAAACAAAGGGGCAACGCTATTTGTATTATGCAATACGGCAAAGTCAAATGGCAAGCACTTCAAGGGTTTGGATTCAAGGTGTACATATGTTTGGGTACCCAAGGAGAGGAGACACAAGTTAAGCTGCAGATGTGAAGAGGACTTTGGATCCTGTCAAAAAAAACCAATGAAAATACAGGTAGTCCTCGACTTATGAGCACAATTGAGGCCCACATTTCTATTGCTAAGTGAGACCTTTGTTAAGTGAATTTTGCCCCATTTTACCACCTTTTTGCCACATTTGTTAAGTGAATCACTGAAGTTGTTAAGTTGGTAACACAGTTGTTAAGTGAATCGACTTTCCTCATTGACTTTGCTTGTCAGAAAGTTGCAAAAGATGATCACATGACCCTGGGGACATTGCGACCGTCATAAGTATGAGTCAGTTGCCAAGCATCTGAATTCTGATCATGTGACCATGGGGATGCCACAATGGTCGTAAGTGTAAAAAATGGTCATAAGTCATGTGCCACATCTGGATATAAAGATAGTTATCCTTTATGGAAACATTGATGAAGACACATACATGTGCCAAGATTTGAAGAACTATAAAACAACTGTATCATGTGCAAGTTATTCTGTGGGCTCAATCATGCAGCAGGAGCTTCTCATGAAAGGCTAAATCAAATGTTATGTAAAAAGAGACTCACACATGGCCAGATGCAAGAACAAGAGATGGATTATATGTTCTGACTTATATTGATGAAAGGAAGAATTAAGACATCATGGTTCATCTGAATGATTAATAACTGGACGACATCTATTATCTTAGAATTCAGAATCAAAGAAAAGAAGATGGAAACTTCTTTCTCAACCAGAGAAAAGAATAGACTTGATACAGTGTCTTGGACAGACAGAGGCTAATGAAGTACAGATGCCAACAACGAAATCAACCTCTATAAGATAATACTCAATACAAGACCACAATTTGTAAGTTCCTATATATTAACAGTAACAAATCATATATTGCATCAATTGTAGGAATATTAAATTGGATGATGTATATACCAACAAAGAGAAATTGAACTGTAATCAAAAGGATAAGAAAACATCCAAAGATAATTGAAGATCTAAAATAATGATACCATCAAGCAACAATCCCAAATAGAACATTCACCAGTGTGGATCTATTTTAGAGGAGAAGCTATCAATTGGACTAACCAGAAGCAATCAGTTATTGCCTTCTATTTACAGAATAGGATATTTACAGTATCTTCTGCTCAGATTTATGAAGTTGTATATAACAAGTGCATGTTGTGTATCTCAAGTATGTTTGTAAATTCATTCAAAAAGTTATACAACATACAAACTATACTGATGCCAAATATTAATATGTGGGAAATATGTAACAAATTGGTCTTGTTCCATTGAAATATTGGCTCACAGAATAAATGGTACCAGATGGACTTACCAAGTCCTTGAAAGAGATCGATTTTAATCATAAACTGATGCAGCAGCTATTGAAGAATGTTGGACCATCTTAACATTGAAGGCATCAGATTTCTGCACTTTGTAAACCTATAGGCATTAGGGATCATTGGTGTAGTAATAGCTAACAGAAGTACTCTGAACTTTTTCCTCTTCTTCCTTCATAGAAATCCTTTTCTTATTTCTATATAATTTGTCTTCTATGGTCAGAATGATATTCTCAGGGATTCCATCATTACAATTCCTGCTTCTTTCTCCCACAATTTTCTCCCTCTTCCTCTCCCTCTTTGTAGAAAATATC
>NW_015388822.1:164164-179601 GCF_001527695.2 Protobothrops mucrosquamatus
ACCATGGCTTAGAACATCATTTGACTCCAACTAATATATTTATTGTATACAGGCATGCAGGGCAGGAAGTCCTGTAAGTCCTTTGGCAGTTAAGAAAGAAGCTCCAATTTTCCAGGAACTAAAGCCCAGTTTCACTAAGAATATGTAGCATGGTTACTTGCAAGTGCACACAAAGAATGGAAGCCTTCTTACAATTATTATTTAGATAGAAGCTGCCCAGAGTCCAAATATAATACTAACATTAAAGTAATGATCTTGCATAATCATTGCTGTTTGATGACTAAACCAATTTATTTCCAGCTGAACAGTGAAGCATCCCAAATCATAAGCATTCCAAATCAAGTGCCCATTTGAAACGCTGAAGGTTTGGAGATTTATAATTAGACTGTTTTCCCATGGATGGGAAATCTCATATCATCCACCATCTCCCAGATTTTGGGTTCAACTCAACCTCTCTCCCCCCACGGATGTTCAAGTACCTTTCCTGAGATGCTATTGTTTCAAAGATATTGCCCTAGCAGTTTTGCAACACCATCCTCTATAGCAACTGTTTAGACTTGGGGAAATGTCACACACAACAACAACAAATAAAACTATAGTAAGAAGGCACCAGCCAGGCTGTGTGCTGCTTTTTGCACTGATTGGAGTGGGCATTGCTTGGCTTACATGTTCCCAATATTTCAAAGTTAGCAGCAATGAAAACGATTGGGGAAAGGAATCAGTAGTTTTAGAAGCATCTTTGGGCATTAAGTCTAGCTGAAGTGGGTGAATCAAAGCAGCCATTTCCAGGGAAACAGGACAACAGCTATATATGCATTCTTAAAATAAGGTCAGAATAGGGTTTTGGGGTTTTCAGTCACTTTTCCAATCCTCACCTGATAGCTTTGATCTAAGGCAGAATTCAAATTCTAAAAGAATCCACTGATGCTGATGATCTGCTCAAGGCTTCTCTTGCTAATCTACAATTATTAAAAATGACAGTATTAAATATCTCTCCCTGGGGCATTGTGGTGAGCTTTAAATCACAGCTCAGGCCATATGCCACAAGTTAAGTTAATAGATAATGGAGTCACCAAATTTTAAGAAGGAAGCTAAAAAAAAGCAGTACATAAACAAAAATCTTGACTCATTGGGTAGATTTTTTTAAAAAAAATGAAATAAAAAACTGCTGATGTTTCAACAGGATTTTAATTTCATTATTCTACAAGTCTTTCAAATTTAAAACAGTTAATATTCTAGTTTCACGAATTGTTGTCCAGAACAAAGAAATAAACACTCTGTAAGTCCTCTAGAGAGTGATCGCCAGTAATGTTCCCCATTAGCAGAATGGAAATGGCTGGAAATGAGGCCCTTATGTACCCCAGAGTGTTGAAGAAACTTCCAGAGCAGACATGAGGGCATGTGATAATGGAATTCTTTTCCTGAAAAATCTCAGGATTGCACTGTTCAAATACAAACAAAACTGCTATCCCAAATTTATGATCCAATTCGCTTTTTTCTTGAATATACTACTCAGCTAGTATACATTCAGAAGAAAGCTAATAGGAAAACCCTTTAGCCAGTATTATGAAATAATGGTTAAATCCACTAGTGGAGTGCAGGGCATGTGAATTAACCTCTGAGGGCAGAACTATCATCAATTAGAAAAAATTCTAAAGCCTAAAAAGGAGTGTTATGAGAAAGAAAACAGCCGAGATCGCTTCCTCTGAAAAAGTGGTTGAGATTGCAGAATTCTCTACAAGCTCATAAATGATGGAACAAAATGTTCCCCTGCAATAGGAGAAAGTTGCAAGCTTAAGACCCCCCCAGCCCCATGGCATTTCATTGTATATGTCTTTAATTAAACAAAACAGTAGAAAAGAATGAAGAAAAAAGAGAGCAAAGCAACAACAAAAATCTAGGAATATAAGGATGCTTCATATATATATATATACATATATTTAACATTTTATATAACTGATTTTAAAAAGGGTTCACATATTTCATTGTAATTGCAAATACATAATCAAAGAAACTGATTTGCAAGTTGCAAGTAACATTTGGTTTTCAGTCCACTGAATAATTGCAGCCATACATTTATCTTTCCAATGTTGAAGGACTTGTCTCTCAGCAATCAGGGCACACAGAATCCATTTCCAGTTTTCACTGTCCATGTAATAGGTAATATAGCTCAAGAGAATATAGACGTTTGTAAATATTAAGCCCTATTTCAGTCAGATTAATATAAGTAATGATTTCTTCCTAGAACATAACCATAGGTTATTGCAAAAAATGCTATATATATATATATATATATATATATATATATATATATATATATATATATATATATATATAATTTTTATGAAAGAAATTTTAACAAGATAAAAGCAATATAAATATTGGAAAAGAAACAAAGAATAGTGAATAAGGAAAGAGAAAATTATAAGAGAACAAGAAAGAAAAGATTATAAAGAAGCAGCTTTCCAATCTTTTTTTTAATTTGTTGATTGCTTTTTCATAGAAATATAATGGCAGCCAATGCCTGAAATATTTTTTAGTTGAATAACTAAATAGCTTTCAGATTTATTGGAATTTTTGATACAGATGTTAAAACAGTTTCCCTTTGTTTAAACAAAATCAATGTTTTACATTCCTTGTTCCATTCAAATTTGCATTTCAAATTGATTTAACAATAACAAGTATTTATAAAGCTTAATTGAGAGCTCACACGCAATACATCATAAGATAAGTATGCTCCTAAGAATTTTAAATTTTAATTGATTATCCACATTGGCTGAGATCATATTCCATGTTATACCACAATGTGGTTTAGTGTTGGGTTAGCACAGTGTGAATTCAACTAAATTATAGTCTAGGATATAGCATGATTTTAAACCAGACCACAGTGGCCTGTACCAGAAAAATATAGTTAAAATAAGTGATGGCTTGGTATATTAAATATAATAAGTTGAATTTCCAAGACAGCTTTGATGCCTTTGAGAATCTGGCCTATTAATATATTAGCAAACTGCTAGGGGTCACATGCAAGTGAGCCATGAATTAGTTTCAATTAGAGTTAGTCTATTTAATCACTTTGTCTATGCTTTTCCTTGATATAACCATTGTAAGAATCAAGAATTAGTTAACATCTACCTTGACATTTATTGGAAGAAGCTAAAAAAACTGACCACAGATGCTTCAGTTATAGGAAGTGTTACTTTAGCTGACCAATTGTGGATTTGTAATTGTGCTGAAGAATTTTGCAAGTGTGCCCATTACTGGAACAGGGAAACATAACATGACATTTTGCTTAAGTTGTGGTCAAGAATGTTGGGGCAATGATCCAGAGGTTAAAAGTTCATTTTTACTTATTAAAAAACACAACCAAAGATAAAAACCTTAGCTCATTAAGTGCACCCCATACTTATTATGCACATGTGTTCAATAAATCAGGAACAAGTGATGAAATATCAGCAAATTCTGATGTGTATGTAGTTTTATGGTATAAAAGCTGCCACGCCTGATTTGGACATCAATCCCAAGCATCTATCTTTATGTCTGAGCAGAAATAAAGTACTGAACCCCAATTTTTTCTTTCAGCGTCATTATTGGTCCAAAATTTGGGCTGGGCCAGCACTTAGCCACAATCTGAGGAATTTCAAAGGGCAGTTCCAGTTCCTATAGCACAGAAATCCCCATAGAAAGAGGGCAGAGCAAAATTTAGGCTGTAGCAAGCCTCTTAGCTACAGCCTAACGTGCCCTAGTCCAGGCAAACTAAACAATATCTCAGCTCTAAACCAGATTATTGCTGAAATGCGTTGCCTGCTGTCATTGTAGACAGAAAAATTGCTAGGATTCTTTCCCCTATGACACCCCGTCCTCTTTTTCCTTCGCTTCACCAATGTGTTCCTGTGGTTAAAGCTTGGTTTGGCATCTTTGCTTCATTAAAAAAAAAATAGCAGCAATAACAGCAACGTTCTTGGCAATGGGACCAAAAGCTCTGACCAACCATAGACCCAAGGGAATTTGCTAGAAGAAATGGGGAGAGGGTTGTGAAAACAAATCTGACTTTGTCTTCTCTTCCCCTCCCCCTGAGGCTCATTAACCTCCCTGGATCAGCAGTTGTGCTTCATGTGACTCAACAGCCAGAGAAGCCGCAAGACAGCAGTGAATGCAAAGACAAAATAATCCTTGCTCTCAATCCAAACGGGTTACTTTTTAGAATTAAAAATAATATGAACGTGCCTCTCCCAATTTGCATCACCCAGGGGTACTGGCAATTTAGAGAAAGTGGATACTGCCTCGTGATTTCCAACCCATGCAGAGCAGTAAACATTATTAGGAAAATAAAGGACTAAAACAAATCCAATTGAGCATGAATGAACCTCAAATTGCAAGATTTGGTGGAAAACAGCAGCTGTGTGAACAACAGCCTCACCTAATCCTTAATATTTGCTTTAACTTGCCTGTGTTATGGTGTTATGGTGCTCTAATTTCTACCCAACAGTAGCAGTTATTAAAAGGGTGATGTGATATGATAATATTACACACAGGTAGGGTTACGGGCAGACCAGAGGGAAAAGAAGGTAACCATACAACTGTCTTCTTTGGTTAAAAAAAAAAAGTTACTTTTCCTAGTGAAATCCACATTGATAGTTATCAATATGACAGATTTATTTGAAGAAACATGGAGACCACAAACAAGGAATGGTTTTTTTCTCCCCTCTTTTGTTGCAAGGAAGGATTTATTGTACAAAAATAACCATTTTTCTTTAAACAAAATTCATTATACTACCAATTTCTAAATCCCTATAGCCATAGCTATTTACCTACATCCACAGTTCCATGGATTTTTAGATTTCTGTATTTAATTCTAAGGATTTTGCATTCACCGTTTCTATGAGCTTCTATAAAACCCTTTTCCTCACATCACATCACATCCAGTAAGTAAGGCTTGCTTTGTTGCCAAGCCCTGGTTGCTTCCATCCTGAGTTACTACAGGGATTTTAGCATCTCTCATTCTCTATCTTGGGTTGGAAGGACAGAAGCTTTACTACCAGCTGCTGGCCAGCCATTGATACTTCTCAAATTGACAGGATTAAAAGGCTGTTTGCTGCATTCACCCTTTGGCCCCTTGGGCAGCTGAATCCTATGAGGAGAAGGGCGGGGTACAAATTAAATTATTATTATTATCAGCACCAGCTTTCTCCAATCTTCCAGTCACTGCATCAAGTCGATTTTGACCTGGTGTTTCATCTGCAACCTTCTATTCTCCTGCTCTGCAGCACAACATTCCATACTTACCCACAACACCTAGGTTCAGAAAACCTTCTCCTTTATAGTTGCAGCCCAATACGACCGAGCTAATTCAGCTGCCCCAAAGTCCCAGAGGCGAAGGAAAGGGAAAATTAAAGGAAGGGCTCATATTGATCGCTACAGGGCTCTTCTTCCACAACCAGGAAGGAATCTGTGAAGAGAAGCTACTGAACTTCCACCCAGTTTTTATAGTCTTCAGTTGCACCATTGTAGCTGTCAGATTTAACTTTTTCACCCTACGCTATGGACACCCCTGATATATATATGATTTGGTCATCTCCAGCCCCAGAGTTCTGTTTTGCTGTCAAATCACAGAATATGTTAATATAATTTTGGAAAGAAACAGAACATGGAATTTTGTGAAGAGCTTTGGTTCACTAAGCCTGGAGCATGATAAACTTTTTTTCAGTGGAAGCAAACTTACCCTCCTGATACTATGGGATGAATTTCAAATATGAGTCCATTTATCTATTGTTGAATTTTTTTTATATTCTAAAAATAATATGAAGTAGCATTTCTGGATAGGACAGATTTATTGACAAGTTTAACAATAGAATTAAACCCATGTTGATACTAAAGGAATATTATACGGAACTTTTTATTAGGTTTTTTTCTTTTCTCTTACATTTAATTTATTTGAATCAAAAAATATATGTAAGATTTCTTTTCTTGCACAACCACTACTTTGTATGTATGTGGGTGTGTAAGTAGTGGTGATGGTATAGGTATTTATAATTCACTCATAAATACATAAATAAATACACAGCCGTCTATCTAATCACCAGCAACTAGCTTGACTCCAGAGCATCTTTACTTTATTAGTTTGCCCAACCTTGGCCCTGTGAAAATATTTCAAGTTGGGCAATTTGTTGAGTAGATTATTGTGAGCAGTCAAATGACACTGGATATAAAGAAAGTTGCTAGTTTGTACACAACTCACACCTCCCCATGCAGAATCTGACACTAAAATATAGTGTGCTTGTTGATCTGGACCTATTTTTTTTCCATTTTGCTCTAAATGGTAATCTTCCCAAATATACTGGTAGAAATGTACTTAGACTGATTCCTAGGATGTTTGAATTACATAATATTGTGCCATGACTACCATTCAGATTTGGCAATAATATATTGCAGTAATAGCTAAATATAATTTAATTGGTATTTAGTCAGCAGTTGCTGAATGAAATAGTATCTACCAACTAGTTACTACACTTCTTCTTCTTGTTGTGCCATATCCGTTATCGGACATTGGCAATCATGTTGGCGATCCTGTTTTTATCAGTAGCCGCACGAAAAAGTGCTGCTGAGTTTTGTCCAAACCAATCCCTTAGATTTTGAAGCCACGATGTTCTTCTTCTGCCTGGACTTTGTTTGCCTTCAATCTTTCCCTGGAGGATTAAATGGAGTATGCCGTATTTTTCTGGGTGTCGCATCACATGTCTGAAATATTCTAATTTTCGTTTTTTAATTGTTTTCATGATTTCCCTTGGTTTTCCCAGGCGGCTTATCACCTCCTCATTTCTGATCTTGTCAACCCAGCTTATATGTAACAGCCACCTGTAAATCCACAAGTTACTACACAGAGAAAGAGAAAGGTGTGGGTCTGTGGTCTGTTGTTGGGGGAGGGTGACTTTTGCCTTGCGACCTTCTTGAATAGCCAAGAAAGATTCTTGAAGATCCCACCATCACCCTTTTTATTTGAGGCTGGATTTCTGTTTAGATGCTTGTCCATATTTTCAAACTCATCTGGGATATTGAAGGATTAGCCATCCTTACCAAAAAACCCAAGCATCCTTTTTAGTCTTATCACAAAAAAAACTGAGCAGAGAAGGTGGATTGATCATCCAACCTCTCAGAAAAAAGGGAAGGGCAAAATATTATACCAATAAACCTTCGGCAAATTCAGCAAAACTCTGCTGAAGATGTTACCTAGCCTGGTAATGAAACATTCAGAAACCAACCCACGAGCTCAAAGAATGAACCTTCACCCTCATCCTACACCCCAGCTACAGTTATTTGCCACTATTGCAAAACAGTAATCCTTTTCAGAATTAGGATCAAAGGAGGATAACAGTTTCATAGATAAAATCTATTTACCATGCACCCAGCTTATTATCTATCTATCTATCTATCTATCTATCTATCTATCTATCTATCTATCTATCTATCTATCTATCTATCTATCTATCTATCTATCTATCTATCTATCTATCTATCTATCTATCTATCTTCCTATCCTATTTATCTGAGTTTCACTCATCCTAAAACTTTTGGTTGCTACTTGACATTCTCTTGAAGTGCAAAGTTGTTGTGACTTAATGGGTAGCTTAAGCTTCCCTTGATCATGACTGAAAGTATTATTAATTTCTTCCTACAAATATATGTAACCTCTCTTTTTAAATTTATTTTTGCTTAATGAGAGAAGCTCTTGGGTGTTATTTTTTTATGAGAATTCTAAATTTGAAATATGATGTCCTGAGCTCTAGAAAAAAGCCTACAATAATTGTTTTAGGTAAGCCTCAACTTTAATGGATGCTTCTAGAACAGAATTAGTTGGATAAATGAAACATGGTTCAATGTTATGGCTCTTTCTCTCCCCCTATTGTTCAATTTTGGAACTTCCTCTCTCTTTGAGATAAGCAAAAAGATTGTTAGTAAAAATTTGTGAAGTAAGGCAAACTTTGAGAAAAATGACCTTTTATAACTCATTCCATAGTAGATATCCCCAACATGGTGTTCTTCAGCTATGTTGTAGTTATGTCAACCAACTTCCCATCTTGTCCAGAATTATCAGAAGTTTCAATCACAGTATCTCTCAAGAACACCAAATTGCACAATGCTGTCAAAGACTACATTATAATACAAAACATAGAATAATAGGATTGGAAAGGACCTTGGAGATCTTCTAATCCAACTCCCTGCTCAAGCAGGAGACCCTATACAATTCTGGACAAATAACTGTCCAGTTTCTTCTTGAAAACCTTCAATGATGGATCCAGACATTGTCAAGAAATTTCTCCTTAGTTCTAGGTTAGATCTCTCTTTAATGATCTTCCACCCATTACTTCTTGTCCTGCCCTCAGGTGATTTGGACAATAGATCGACTCCTTCTTCTCTGTGACAGCCCCTCATCTTTGCAGACCTCTGGATAGATATACCAGATATAATTCTAAATGCTTTGGCAGGGCAACAAGCAGTTGTTAAAGTTCTATAAATCAGGTCCTTTACCTATGTACACATAAATTATCTACTCCTATGTGCCCTGGGTTTCTAATCTCAGAGATGTTTCCTCTGTCATCTATCAACATTTTTTAAACTAGAGGTGTGAACATATGGACCTCAGGAACATTTTGTATCCAAAAAATATACTTTATCCAGGAGCTACAATGCCACCTATATTTTGCTGCTTCATTGTCCAGTCATGGGATTTTCCTTTTACACTTCATTCCATAGGCATTCACACTAACCACAATAATGCCAAACTAATGAAAAATGAATTATGATATCACAATGCATGTTTAATCACTTTTTCCTTTCTGTAATCCCCCATGCCTTAATCCCAGCACAGATGTCCCTTTCTCTGTATTCTATTTTTATA
Organism: Protobothrops mucrosquamatus; assembly: GCF_001527695.2. Lineage (NCBI taxonomy): Eukaryota > Metazoa > Chordata > Lepidosauria > Squamata > Viperidae > Protobothrops > Protobothrops mucrosquamatus. The sequence goes on from NW_015388822.1 coordinate 173,061, forward strand.
AGGTCCAGCATTTGATATCCATATCTGGATAACTTTCTAATCTACAAATAGGTCATTGAGTAGCATTTCTCTCCAGGGAAAAATTATTCTATTAAAGAAATTTTATTTACAATTAATTTACCATACACATTTCATTGTATTCAAAAGAAGTATATACTGTTTTGAGAACTTTTAGGAAAGTTAGCTGGTAACAGTGACATAGCTACCTCTTACAGTCAGTTTGAGTGGGAGGCTATAATTCAAGTAGCATGCTGAGGGCTACATTACAAAAAATGGCCAGAAGCAGAACAAAATTAAGTTCATTTAATTTAAATTTAATTAAAGTTAAATGAAATTCAGTACAATTAATATAATTACTCCGCATGTGTTTAATGATTTTTCCCCCAATCACATTAAAAGTGACAATTCATTAGCATTGGAGAGATTCTCAGGGTTACCCCCCAAGCTTGTAGGATCGTATGCAAACATGCAAACATGGTTGTGCAACCCTGGTCCAGGAAAAATGATCTTGGCACACCTTTGTTACATCTAAAGGCACTTGAAAGGGAAAGTATTTTTTGTATGTATATATTCAAACTATTTCCACCACATGTACATGTAATATTTCCTTTGCGTTGAGGCACTTTATAAATGACTAAATAAAATATCCTCCAGGGAGTCTGAAGCTTCTTCATGACAACTTATAAGAACAATGGCTGCATAGAGAAATTTCAGCTCCATCCATCTCTGTCAAAACATTACTGATACTTCCTTCCTCATATCTTCCTCTAGAGAATTGGGGGGGGAAGGGGGGAGTTAGGCTTACTCTGCTTAGACCAGGAGTGCCTAAAGTCCTCAGCTCATTGACCCCCTTCACAAATTGAGGACCAAACATTCATTATATGAAAAAAGAAACAAATACCCTAATAATACTACAAATAATAATAATAGCACGCAGGCTTACTAAGTTGTGGAGAGACCAAACGGCCCTACAAAAAGATATCAAATGAAGGAGAGGGACATGACAAGGCAAAATATTACATGGCCAGTACACTAAAAAAAAAAAAAAGCAGATAAAGTAGATAACAACAAGACCTGATAATGGCTAAAACTGGAAAAACTGAAGACAGAGACAGAGGGGCTAATTCTGGCTACACAAGACCAAGCCTTAAGAACAAATGCATACAAAGCCAGAATTGAGAAGACAGCAAGAGACAGCAAGTGCCACCTCTGCAAATAATCTGAAGAAATAGTGGACCACCTGTTAGCTGCTATAAGAAGATCACACAGACTGACTACAAACAATGGCATGACAAAATAGCAGTAATGGTGCATTTGAATACTTGCCTGAAATACCATTTGCTGCAAGCAAGAACTGTTGGGACCATAAAATAGAGAAAGCAATAGAAAACAAAGAAGCCAAATAGCTCTGCAAGTTTAGAATTCAAACACATAGGCACTTGCCACATAACATCCAGACTTAACAACTGTCCATAAGAAAGACAAAAAAAAAAAGTTTAGATAGTGGATATGGTAGTATCTGGAGTCAGCTAAATAGAAGCGAAAGAACTGGAAAGAAAATAACAACATGCAAAGACCTGCAAATAGAAATAGAGCAACTGTGGCAAAAGAAAGCAAAGGTAGTAATAGTATTGTAATACTATACTATACTATACTATACTATACTATACTATACTATACTATACTATACTATACTATACTATACTATACTATACTATACTATACTATCAGGGCTTTTTTTCAGCCGGAACGCGGCGGAACCGCGTTCCGGCACCTTTTTCCGGGCCGGTCGCACCGGAAATAGCCCCTCCCACACCGGAAATAGCCCCTCCCAAATTTTACTTGCATTCCTGTTCTCTAAAGGGGCGGTCCTAGGGTTTGATGAGGGCGTGGCCAGGTTTGAGTTCCGCCACCTTTTCTCCGAGAAAAAAAGCCCTGACTATACTATACTATACTATACTATACTATAACAATAGCAATAGGCCCCTTGGGTGCAATTCTAAAACATCTGGAACACCACTTGGACCACTATTGGCACTCACAAAATCACCATAGGACAATTGCAAAATGTAGCTTTACTTGGAACTGTTTACGTCCTGCAATGATACTTTTAATATAACATCTGCCTATCCCAAATCTTTGCGAAGAACTTGATTGTGGACAAAATACCAAATCCTGTCTAAACATTTGTCTGACTATGCAAGCAACCATTTAATATTAATAACATTATCCCCCAGGATAGTCCTATTGATTCTTGGAGTTTAAGAGACTACATTGGACAACCCTGACTTAGACCAATGCCAGAGAAGTACCCAATTAGCATCTGTGTGCTTCTCTTTTGGATTACCTGTATTTTTTCAAGGCTATTCATAAATTTTGTCCCCTATCAAGAGATGAAACACAAAGTTTTACTATTGTGAAGACACATCACATATAAAGATTTATTAGGGCTTCTCCTTGGAGGAATAGAATCAAGATCACGTGAAGTATTAATACCACTTTACAATGCCTTGGTAAGGCCACACTTGGAATACTGCATCCAGTTTTGGTCACCACGATGTAAAAAAGATGTTGAGACTCTAGAAAGAGTACAGAGAAGAGCAACAAAGATGATTAGGGGACTGGAGGCTAAAACATATAAGGAACGGTTGCTGGAATTNAATTCATTAGCATTGGAGAGATTCTCAGGGTTACCCCCCAAGCTTGTAGGATCGTATGCAAACATGCAAACATGGTTGTGCAACCCTGGTCCAGGAAAAATGATCTTGGCACACCTTTGTTACATCTAAAGGCACTTGAAAGGGAAAGTATTTTTTGTATGTATATATTCAAACTATTTCCACCACATGTACATGTAATGTTTCCTTTGCGTTGAGGCACTTTATAAATGACTAAATAAAATATCCTCCAGGGAATCTGAAGCTTCTTCATGACAACTTATAAGAACAATGGCTGCATAGAGAAATTTCAGCTCCATCCATCTCTGTCAAAACATTACTGATACTTCCTTCCTCATATCTTCCTCTAGAGAATTGGGGGGGGGAAGGGGGGAGTTAGGCTTACTCTGCTTAGACCAGGAGTGCCTAAAGTCCTCAGCTCATTGACCCCCTTCACAAATTGAGGACCAAACATTCATTATATGAAAAAAGAAACAAATACCCTAATAATACTACAAATAATAATAATAGCACGCAGGCTTACTAAGTTGTGGAGAGACCAAACGGCCCTACAAAAAGATATCAAATGAAGGAGAGGGACATGACAAGGCAAAATATTACATGGCCAGTACACTAAAAAAAAAAAGCAGATAAAGTAGATAACAACAAGACCTGATAATGGCTAAAACTGGAAAAACTGAAGACAGAGACAGAGGGGCTAATTCTGGCTACACAAGACCAAGCCTTAAGAACAAATGCATACAAAGCCAGAACTGAGAAGACAGCAAGAGACAGCAAGCGCCACCTCTGCAAATAATCTGAAGAAATAGTGGACCACCTGTTAGCTGCTATAAGAAGATCACACAGACTGACTACAAACAATGGCATGACAAAATAGCAGTAATGGTGCATTGGAATACTTGCCTGAAATACCATTTGCTGCAGGCAAGAATTGTTGGGACCATAAAATAAAGAAAGCAATAGAAAACAAAGAAGCCAAATAGCTCTGCAAGTTTAGAATTCAAACAGATAGGCACGTGCCACATAACATCCAGACTTAACAACTGTCCATAAGAAAGACAAAAAAAAGTTTAGATAGTGGATATGGCAGTATCTGGAATCAGCTAAATAGAAGAGAAAGAACTGGAAAGAAAATAACAAAATGCAAAGATCTGCAAATAGAAATAGAGCAACTGTGGCAAAAGAAACAAAGGTAGTAATAGTGTTGTAATACTATACTATACTATACTATACTATACTATACTATACTATACTATACTATACTATACTATACTATACTATACTATACTATACTATACTATACTATACTATACTATACTATACTAACAATAGCAATAGGCCCCTTGGGTGCAATTCTAAAACATCTGGAACACCACTTGGACCACTATTGGCACTCACAAAATCACCATAGGACAATTGCAAAATGTAGCTTTACTTGGAACTGTTTATGTCCTGCAATGATACTTTTAATATAACATCTGCCTATCCCAAATCTTTGCGAAGGACTCGATTGTGGACAAAATGCCAAATCCTGTCTAAACATTTGTCTGACTATGCAAGCAACCATTTAATATTAATAATATTATCCCCCAGGATAGTCCTATTGATTCTTGGAGTTTAAGAGACTATATTGGACAACCCTGACTTAGACCAATGCCAGAGAAGTACCCAATTAGCATCTGTGTGCTTCTCTTTTGGATTCTGTTTTTTTTTTTAAGCAAACCTGTATTTTTTCAAGGCTATTCATAAATTTTGTCCCCTATCAAGAGATGAAACACAAAGTTTTACTATTGTGAAGACACATCACATATAAAGATTTATTAGGGCTTCTCCTCTAACAGGGATGAGCCTACAGGTAGTTCCTGCCCCATTTTGTGGGAGGTCGCCCTTAAAGTTTAATGATAGATACATTGATTTTTAGCAGCAAGATTATAAAACCACTGTTTCTAATTTATATCTCTAGAAATCTTAGTTTATACAATCACCTTCCAAAGTGGAAAAAACAAATTGAAAATTTTGATATTGGTGATGCTTCAGAATTACTGGTCCCCTACCCCTCTCACTTTGACTGTTAGAAACTGAAAAGGAGGAGGGTGTGCCTTGGCGGAATGTTATCCAACCCACATCTTCATCTAAGAGAAAATAGGCTTCAGTCCTGTTCATTATTAGGATGCTTGGAATAATATTCTATGGAGTCCCTGGTGCTCTCCAAGTTTGGTTGTTTGTTTCATTACTCAACTAGATAAGATCATTGCCACTAGTGAGTGTGAGGTTTGCTCCCTGTTTATATACAGTACCTTGCCTTGCTAGTGTTGGTGGAAGTGTGGTTTTCTTCTTGGTAGTTCTTTGATTATGGTATTGTTTTCTGCTTGATAGTTTGTATGATGTTGATTCCTGCTTATCTGGGTGTTGGCTGCTGGAGGGGATGTGCTCTGATCTTTTTTGTTTCCTTCTTAATGTTTTAAAATATTTTTTGAATGGCATATAAATATAATTTATTATATGTGTCTATAGATGGGTGATTGTCTGAATGCCAAACCACCAGGAATTCCCTAGTGTTTTTGCATTTAGCTTGGTCATAATTGAAATTGTCCATGTGTCGTGAAATTAAGGAGTGTTGATTGTGACTTCTAGCTGCTAATGGGTGTTCACAGGTGTACTCTGCTAAACTTGCCTATCTGTCCTACATAGTGGTATGTGGTATGATTGCCTATTGGAAAAAAGTAATGTTTTGTTTTTTTTCAGATCTTACAAGATCTCACAAAGCATATTAATTGGGCAGGGAAAGAAGGTTGATGTTAGAGGAGGCAGAAGAGAAGATAATAAGCCATGTTAGCATCAAAGCAACAGTGTTACAACCTTGCCGCCATTCACAATGTACTGGTGCAAACTGATGAGCCTGTGATTCCATTTTACTTAAAATATGCAGTGAAGAAGTGCACCTTGGCAATCAAGGTCTTTCACCTTCCATATGAAATGCACACACTTGTTATTTATTCAGTCACTGGACCATGCATGGCAATTATTTTGGCCACTAACAGAATTACTTGCAATCATGCATACTATTATGTGATACACACTTTGAGTCTGCGGTGGCATGTAATGGACAAACTTTGACACCAGGGTTAGCATGGGTCATTTGCACAGACTCTGAAAATGATTTGAAAACAGCATCAGTGAAAGGCATAATCCTCTATTAGAAATTTGGGTCTACATAAGCATAGCCTTTGGAGAGAAGCTACTGTACATATGCTACAATATCATTGGACCAATAACCCAAATGATGTAGTTTACATCATTAATATGTGATGACATTATTTATGCAAAGATGTCATGATTTGAATGACATCCCAACCTCCTCACCTTGTCATAGAAATTCATGCACAGAGGTTCATACCTTGTGCTAAGCCATAATGTAGTTTGTGTGTTTGTGTGTCTATATGGCCAGCTACTAGGCTTGTAAACTATGATTTATGGGTTAAATTATTTTAATGTAATAAAGCATGGGCTAAACAAACCAAGATTTAATGAAAGATACCAGCTCAGCCAGAGACTGAACAATTCTTCCATTTGGATGTCCAGCTATCTGATGAAGCCATTGTAAAGAAGGATATGACTTCAGCTGCAATTATTACTGAAGCCGATTTTACCATTTTTTCACGATAGATTCCTGGCAGATACTGTATAATTCTCTGTGAACAGTTCAGAGTTGCTAACTGAGTTTTCAACATCTTTGGGAAACTGCAGTTCCCAGGATTTTTTTTTTAGAGGAAGTAAAGAGAGATGCACAGATTTAAATCAAGGATAACATTAAATATACCCTCAATCTACAGTAGATAGTCAGTACAACACTAAATAATACA